>NC_035449.2:47005782-47188016 GCF_002127325.2 Helianthus annuus
TCTTCTACCTATTCCATTTGGGAGTGTAAGCCACATTTAAAGAGTTTTGCTTGAGGACAAGCAAAAGTTCAAGTATGGGGGTATTTGATGTGTGTAAAATGCAACATATAAATCACATCAATTAAGGCATAAAACTAACCCTTTTTAAGTACTAATGTTGGAAAAAGAGTGTTTTTGTCTTCCTTTTGTATTTTCAGGATGAAATGAGCTCAAAATCACAAAAGAAGCAAAAAGACAGCTAATTCTACCATAAAATACAAGAAAAGGAACAAAAGGGGACTGCCCGGACCCTCAACGGCACCTCCCAAGGCAAAGGAGAAGAAACAGAGTCTGAACACGCCCCGTGTCCAGCGAACACGGGGGCGTGCCCAGGAAGCAGTAGAAAAGACAAACCAGTAGAAGCTTCCATTGCCCACCACGGGGCCGTGTCCAGCGAGCACGGGGGCGTGGTGAAAGTACAGCAGGCGCATTAATTGTAATTCGCAATTACAATTAATGAAGTGAGAGAATGTCAGACGGGCACGGGGCCGTGTCCAGCGGACACGGGGCCGTGTCCAGCCTTCTGTTCAGCCTATAAATAGAGGAGCTTGGCTTCATTCTCTCTCATCCCTTGGCACACCACCTCTCTCACACCTCATCCACCACCCACCACCACCATAACACCATCATCCACCACCATCATCCATTGTCCATCGTAGAGTGTGCGAGTCGTCTCGGGATCCAAGATTGATCGTAAGAGTTCTTGACAATCAAGGCCATGTTTGCCTAAGTCTCTTACATCACTTGGTGAAGACAAGTGTTTAGTATAATACTTTTTATTTTTAATCTTTTGCACTTTTTATTTGGTTTTGTATTAATGACTTTAATAACTAGTTACTTATGTTGAAGGTGATCTTTCCTTATCGTTTGTCCGTGGTGTCTTGGCATTATTTTACTGTCTATATAAAATAAAAGATTTTCACCATTCATATCTCCACGGTCTATATGGAGGTATGTTGGCTACCTGGTCGGGGGTTAAGGGAACGGTTTGGTAAGGGTCTTGCCCTTGTTCAGCGTTTAGAGGTCCTGCTTGGGACCTGGGTCAAATTTAGTAGGATCTCCTTCAATGCCCATAGGTATTGGATGGCGGGGATCCAAACTCTTTGACCCCCTCATAAGTTAACTACTATTAATACTATAACCCGGCTATTTAGGACTGTATCCCTGCTGACTCAGACTACTTAGCCGAGGGTAACGTCACCGCCAAAAGCGGGGCCTACCATAATTTGCATTAATAACTTAATTCATTATCTTTCAATAATCCGACCCTTTAGGATTGTATCCTTGCTGACTCAAACTACTGGGTTGAGGGTAACGTCGCCTTCAAAAGAGGGGCCTACTACAATAACTAAGATAATCTCTTAAACAAGTGCAAAAGTGCGAAAATAATCAAAGGTTATACTAATACACGTGTCGGATCCAAGTGATTCATCTTGTCTATCTGTTTTTATTTTATTTTTATTTTCAGCATTTAGTTAGTTTTTATTTTTCTTAGTTTAAAACATTCTTCTCACTTTTTGATTTGATTAGACGTTGAGGATAAACCGGTATTAAAAGCTCTTGTGTCCTTGGACGACCTCGGTATCTTACCAACACTATACTACGTCCACGATGGGTGCACTTGCCCATATGTGTGTTTAGTGTTAGTGAATATCGTGTTTTATAAATTTAAAACTTGGCTAAAAGTGTAAAAAGGGCTTAAATATACATCTAAAAATATAACACACTTCACCCACATCATAAATTAGGCTGAAAAGATTCGTGTAAGATAAATTCCAAACGAATCGACATAATGATTTATTCCTTGTCAGTCATCTACCAACTCTGCAAAACAAAGCTTCAATTATTGGTCTTACGAAGCTGACATGGATTGTTGCAAGCGATTAACGATCAAATTAGAGAAAGAACAGGAAAATAGGGGTGTAAAACATCTGCAACTTGAAAGGGATAGGAATTTAGGGACAAATCTGGTGGGGTAGTAACACGAACACAAAAATTATAATCATAACCCCAATTTAAATCTAGACGCTTACCGGTTGCGATTGAATGAAGGTTTGAGATAGCGATTGATGAAAGCTATATATATCAGATTTGTACAAGATGAAGAGGAAGGGTATATGAAGGTTACCTGCGACGTGGGGAGGAAAAAAAAAGAGACAGTAAATTTGGAGGTTACCTGCAACGTGGGGAGGATAAAAAGGGGGAACTGCTGATAACCGTAATGAACCGTCCTGAACTGTCATAAGAGCAGTTATTTTTATGAGTTTAAGTGGCTCAGATTTAATCTCAGCCAAATCCAATGATCAAAAATGATTTGAGAGTTGGTTAGACTTAATGGGATCCATATATATATATATATATATATATATATATATATATATATATATATATATAATGGTATGATGGAATTTTCGGCCGCCACTAGTTCCGGATTTATTCTAATAAGAAGGAAAGAGGTGTGTCATTTAATTAAAAATACATATTTGTTTCTTAAATTTGTAGTGGTACCTAAGATGATGACCCACAAGATATCATGATTTATAATTAAGTATATCAAAAGCAATTTAGGGAACTAGCTAACAATAAAGAACAAAAACATGAAACAAACTTGTCTGGTAACAAAATCTTCAAGTTCAAATCCAAGCAAGCGCACAGTTGTATTACATTCCATTCGTAACCGTCTGAAAATTTAGGGTTGCACTTTACATAAAGAATATAGCTCAGATCCCCGCCCGAAAAGAGATAAGAGTACGAATGGTTCAGTCTAACCTATCCAAGTCAAAAACAAAACAAAGCCTAAGCGTAATATCTACTAAAAATGATAAACCAACTCAAACTGACAGACACGTTCTAACTTAGACTTGACACGACTCAAAGTACATAAATATACAAGAAAACGCACACCGGATCGATTTTGGGTGGGCAGGAACTGACAAACGGGCTCAAAAAGTTGACAAGGTTAGTCAAACTCATGGTCGCGCGTCCCGAGTGAACACGAGCTCCCATCGCGATGTGCGAAGATGCTGTTGACAGGATTGTTGACCACGAGTTTGGTGTGACACAATGAGAGAAGGCTCTCTCCATCGTAACGTGCTAAAGTCCAAATCATACAGAAAGTTTCTTGAATTGTGCAAGTTCCGAATTTCATCAAATTTTCCATTTTTCTCAACTTTTCTCCTTCCAAACTCCCCCAAAACATCTGAAACTTCACAACCAAGCTCCCGATCATCCGTAACTTTGTTTTCTTCAAGATTTTAGACCAAGAAACCCGCGTATCTCTGCAAAACAGACACAATAAAACAAAAAATGAAAACTGAAAAATAAAGCGAAAATAAACACAAAACACTATGAAAACTATACAGACTCTACAAATATGTTTCCAATCACTTACTTACTAATCAACGGGAGGTCTAAATCCTCTACAACTCTCTCATCCTTGGGTCCTTCTATATAATACTTCAATCTATGACTTTGTACCTTAAAATTCTCACATTCCTTACACTTCAACTCAACCATACCATAGGGATAAACCGAAACTCGAATTAACCAAAAACAATTATCGATTTTTTTGTACCCTCATTTAACCAAAATTAACCAAACCAAACCATTCATATTTTCATATATACTTCTAGCTTTTA
Source organism: Helianthus annuus (assembly GCF_002127325.2). NCBI lineage: Eukaryota > Viridiplantae > Streptophyta > Magnoliopsida > Asterales > Asteraceae > Helianthus > Helianthus annuus. Next base: position 47,009,460 of record NC_035449.2, read on the forward strand.
TACCTTTAGTTTATGTATTTCATAGTTATACATCCATTTCATCTATTTATACCTCAATTTCATGTACTTTTAAGCAAAAGTTTTAACCCAAATTTGGTTCTAGCTATTAATTGAAATTAAATTAATCAAACAAAAAAATGTAAATCTAACTGAATAAACCTAACCAATTAACTAAAACTTGATTGGTTAATAAAATGGACTAATCGATGAACTCGGTTCGGATGATATTTGAACCAACCGAACAATGCAAACCGTGGCAATGTCTGTGTTTCCCACCGCATCGCGCGGGCACCCTTCAGTTACTAACCAAAACCGGTTATCGGTGAGCAATAACTAAATTGTTAACCTAAACAACCGAAAACAGACAAAACCGAACCGAAATCAACCAAAAACTAACTTAACCGAAAACCAAAAACCGGTTATCAATTTTTTTGTACTCTTGTTTATCCAAAATTAGCTGAACCGAACTGAATCATTCATGTTTTCATATATTTTTAGCTTTTATACCTTCGGTTCATATATTTTATATCTCCATTTCATATATTTATACTTTCTTTTCACGCATTTATACCTCATTTTCATATATGTCTAAGAAAAAAATTTAGCTCAAGTTTGGTTTTTGCTATTAACTAAAATTAAATGAACCGAACCAAAAACCATCAATTTAATTGAATTAACCAAAGTGATTAACAAAAGACCGATTGGTTAATAAAATAGCCGATGATTTTGGTATCGGCTTCGGTTGAGGATAATAACTGAACCGATCAAACCATGCACACCACAATACTATGGACTACCTGATTACTTTGCTTATTGTGTATATCTATGAGAATGATGCCAAAATAAATATTATATGAATAGGAAAACTACAAAAAAACGAGTATGGATCGAAATGTGTCGTTCCCGTCGCATCGCACAGACACCCTGCTATTGAACTTTATATATTGGTGAACGGTATACCATTTTGTACTTGTAAAAAAATCAAAATCTTCACTTAATTACTTTGACGAAAAGATTCATGTACAGTAGAAACTCTATAAAATAATACACTTGGGACCACCAAAATTTATTAATTAAAAGAGTTATTAATTAATCGATAAATTAATAATTATTAATTTATGTATTAATTAATAAATTTATAGTAGAATACTTAGTTTACAAACACCTTTCAAGCTTCCACTTAATTTTTGCCACCAAACACAACTTCAAAAATTCAACCTTGTGATGCGGGGATCATACGAGCTTTTAAGATGCATTATTGTCGTCGATTTTATAGAAGTCTTTTGGAGGGTTATGAATTAGGGGTTCCAAATCCAGCAAAAATAAATGTATTAGATGCAATGAATCTTGCAATTTCAGCATGGACTATGGATGTTCGTGCAAATACAATTGCGAACTGCTTTCGTCATTGTAAACTTCGATCAACAGATAACATGACTTTTGAGAACTCAGATGAAGGTGGTGAAAGCACTCAAGAACTCCAGAATTTGATCAAAGAGTTGGGTTATCGCAATGCAATGGATGTCGAAGATGTTCTGACTCACCCAGAATAAAATGTAGTTGCACAGTTGTTGACTGATGAAGAAATTATTGAAAGCGTTGTTGGAATTAATAAAGATGATATCGATGAAGAAGATGATGAAAGTTCTACAATGGAGCCCCCTTCGCGAAACGAAGCTATTAAAGCGGCAATCACATTGAACAATTTCTTGTTGAGCTATGTGAAAACAACACCAGAAGTTCTTACCATGCTAAGGAAAATTAGAGACGAGATTCAAGGGGAAATTGATTTCAACAAAAAACAAAAGACAATTGAGTCATTTTTCAAGAAACCTTCATAAATCATTGATGTATTATGCTATATATAAGGAATTATTAATTTATATTTTATATGGGGTCTAAAGAAATTATCAAAAATGTATTATCTTATAATTTTAGCGAATTATTAATTTAGCACTCTATTCCCGAGTCGAGACCGACAAAAAATATTATCTTAGAGAGTTTATTAAATAATCGAGTATTAATTTATCGAGTTTCTACTTTACTTTGAAAATGTCCACAAGCTCAAAAATCTTTAAAAGAAAAAGGTAAAAGGTGGTTTGGATATTATAAAACCTTTGTAAAGAATCACTAATTCTTGAGCATAATTTGTTTACGCATTTTCATGACTGTAGAGGCAGAACTTGTTTTCATGACTGTAGAGGCAGAACTTGTTTAATGTCACATACTACACTGAAACTACCAAATAAACGTAACCAAAAATAATATATTTTTATTTTACCTTTATAAAAGTTTGAGTGACATTATTTATTTTCTTATATATTCATAATAATACAAACTAGGGTTTAAACACAACTTAATTTATAATTTAAAAGGTTGTAGTTATTGTGATTTGTAAACCTCTTGATTTGTTTATTATCTACTTTTTTTTTAGTTCACATAGTTAATCAACTATGAACATAATACAACTGTAATGAACTTGGTTTCACATTATAAAGTTTACATTTGACCTACAACCACCCAAAGCCTTCAAAAGAATAATCAAACAAACGAAAAAAACAAAACGTTCTAGAAGAATACTAAATGAAGATAATGACACGTTATCAAGCAAATGGCTCGTTTAATTGTGCGTTGTGACCAGGGGCGGATCCAGTGGTGTTTTTGGGGTTTCCGGGAACCCCCTCGATTTGGAAAAAAAATAATAGAAATCGCGTATGATTTGGAAAAAATTAGTGAGAATCTACCAAAAGAAACCCGATGAAAAATGTTATTGAATCCGCCACTGATTGTGACTGAGGTTCGATGTGAGGCAATCTGTGAAAAAGTTTACACTAGAATGGTTCAATTAGTATTGTCTTTGAATCTTATATAAAAAGTTGAAATAATCATTAGGGTGTAAGGGGCGTAATTCGGGGAGGGGTTCGGGGAGGGGAAATCCCGATTAGGGGGGCGGCGCCATTGCTTCGGTGAACAAGAGAGAGGTAGACAAGGGGGTGGCGGCTCACCGAAGGAGAGAGGGGAAAGGTGGTGGGGCCAGCCAAATTCCATCCAATCAAAGCTTTTATTTGTTTTTTTTTTTTTTTTGAATAAAAAAATAAGGGGAGTTAAGAGGGGAGTGGCGCCATCAAATGGGGGTGTTAGGGGAGTTTAAGAGGGGAGTTGACGTGGCACACGGGGATTGGTTTGACGTAAGAGAGGGGACTCACCTATTAGGTGAGCACCCCCTTCACCCTTATATTTTGTTTTAAGATTAGATGTGTCATTGAAAAAATAATAACATCACATGTTAAAAGAGAAAGAGATTTTGTTCTTTTCTAACGTTGATGAGTGATGACCGTTAACCCTGAGAAGAATTATTTCTTTAGCCTTTTTTTAGAATGGACTTTAGCTTATTATTTAATTTAAAAAAAAAACTTTTATTTTAATTTTTACTGGGTGATAGAGGTTTTTACTTCTTGGGGAAAATACCATAGCTATAATTTCTGGTATAGGGCTGATTATGGTTAATTTGGTGTAGGCGTGTTCATCGAATCGAATATCGAATTATTCGAATAATTTTTATTTTCCCTTGAATTCGAATTCGATTCGAATTCAATTAAAATATACCCAATTTGATTCGAATTCGTATTCGAATAAAAAACCCAATTCGTATTCGATTAAAAATTCGAATTCAAATCGAATTCTTATAAATTCGATATTCGATTTGATTCAGATTCTTTTAAAACATGTATAAACTATCAAAATGAAACATAAATTTTAAAGCAACCATAAAGCACAATATCTCATTAAAAGGTTCCAAATAAAGTACCATAAATCTAAAATTTAAAACAAGAAGTCGGGAATAACCACTCCATGTTACAAGTTGATATTTTTAGGGTTAGAAATCTATTGATCGATTTATTACTAACGTTTTAGTTATGGGCCATGTAGTGGTTTGGTAATGGGTAATTTTAATACTTGGAATAAATTTTGAAAATAAATTATTGTATAGCCCAAAAAAAGTTATATATGTATATCATATATAAAAATAATAAATAAAAATGTATAATTTTTATTCGAATTTCTAATCGAATCGAATTTGAAATTATAAATTCGTATTCGATTCGTATTTGATTTACTTGACTCGAATTGAATCAAATTCGAGTTCAAATTCTTATAATCGAAACGAATTATTGATAACTGAATCGAATTTTGAATTTTTCGAATTCGAAACAAATTTTGAACACCCCTAATTTAATGCAAATTAGGAGTGGAGTATTAATATTCATTGTTAAAAAATAAATTTTAAAAACTTCTTAGTCTATGAATAACTAAGAACTCAAATTTAATCACTCATAAATACAATGCGGATGGCTTTTCTCAAATAGAAAGAACCTTACAAACTGTAGGAAGAAATTTGGTGTTAACATATGACACTAATGCTAACTTACATTAGAGATAATATTGTCAAAAATCTCATGAACATTTCATTCACACAAAGATCATGCGCATCCAAGTCATAGGTATCTTTCACCAATTTTTTTTTAAATATCGAAACTTTTTATATGTGATTATTTAAAACAATTACCCCACAAAATCAAGTGTTTTATTATCTTTCGAACAAGTATTCTTTTCTTTTGCTTTACTTTTGTAATAACAAAGTGATGTGAATTCGGTTTTCGTGAAAGTGGGTGTTTTTAACTTTTTATGGCTTTTCCGTTGTACAATTGTATGGAGTTTTTGGAGTGTTCAATTTTACTAAATTTTTTGGACTACGCAATTTAATGGAGTTATTGCACTTTGCAATTTTATGGAGTTTTTGGACCGTGCAATTAACCTATTATAAATTAATAACATTATTATGGTGTATAGTTAAGTTGTATTGTATGTTTAAGGAGGTTTTTAAAAAAAAATTATATAATTACACTTTGAACCCATAGCTACTTTGGTTTTTTACTTTTAACCCAAAAGCTTTCTATCTTTACAAATTTAATCTCACAACTTTTTTACTTTCAACTTTGGTACCCTACACTTTTCATAATTTGCAAAATGTTTGTTTTACGTTTTGTTCTAAATTTTTTAAGTTAACACGGCACAACGTTTGTATGTGGTTCAACGTTTTTACGTTTTGTTTTACGTTTCGTTCTAAATTCTGCGAGTTAATATTACACAACGTGCGTGTGTGGTTCAACGTTTTTATGGTCGTCTATTTTTTCACGTTTGATGGGTTCATCGCGACGCACGGTTCCTAATTGACTTAGTTATTATTTTCTATGTTTTATGTTTCGGTCTAATTTCTTCGCATTAACACGTCGCAACTTCAGTGTTGATGGTCGCTGGTGATGTTGTGACATTGGTGCTATTTGTCATGGTTTTACGCCCAGGGGCGGACCTACATGAGAGGTTGGGTGGGCGGGCGCACCCCTTAAAAAAGAAAAGCTTAGTGTATTTTTTAGGCTAAAATCTCGATCGCACCCCTTGAATGTTTGCAATCGCACCCCTTAATTGCAAAAACTGATATATGTGACCGGATTTTTTCTCCGGGAAGTAACGCCGGCCGTCCGTCGGGAGATACCTGCAAATGAAATGAAGAAGAAGAAGACCATCCTTTCCTTTGAAACTTAAATGGGTTTTCTTATGATAGTTTTAAAAGTTATGATATTTTATTGTATTTTTCTTTTGCTTTTCTAAGGCTTGCAGCAAAAGCCTGTAACTTTTATAGGTGAGACCTATCCTTATTTAGTTATTAAGATAAATACACAAAATTATGAATTAATTCTGTTAACTATCTAATTTTAAAATTTTGTGGACTCTGATTAATATACTTCGGTCTGTTATATATATATATTAGATATAAATATAACATATATGGTTATAAATTAGTTACATTCTTTGTATTTTAAATTTTAAAAAGAATAAATATATAAATAAAACATAAAAGATTGTAGTACATATGCATAGTTGTATCGTATTGAGAAAGAGATTTTATTGTGTATATATATTAGATATAAATATAACATATATGGTTATAAATTAGTTACATTCTTTGTATTTTAAATTTTAAAAAGAATAAATATATAAATAAAACATAAAAGATTGTAGTACATATGCATAGTTGTATCGTATTGAGAAAGAGATTTTATTGTGATCAATCTGACTTACTTGAACTGTTTAAATGATTCTATGAAATTGAGCATCCAAAAATAACAACTATATTGGAATAAATTCTTGGATTCGCCCCTGTCGGAGGCTTTTCTAGCAACGTTGAAGAGCTATGCAAGTAGATTTTTCCGACCCGACCCGAATCGGACCAAAAAGGTATTATATAGCGATAGACAAAAGACACCTTTAAAATTCCGCACCCCATGAAAAAAATTCCTGGGTCCGCCACTGTTTACGCCATCACCGTAACGCGGAGGGGCTTAATACTAGTTTTATAAAGTTTTTAAATAGTGTAATTTTATAGAGTTTTTAGATTGCGCAATTTTTGTGGTGTTTTAGACTACAATTCACTCCATGAACTAAAATTATACAGTTGCCAAAGAAAAAACGCTATAAAAACTAAGTTAAAAAACACAAATAGGCTATTTTTAAAATGAAAACGCCATAAAACATGGTGTTTCATGAATACCCAGTTCGGATCATTTTTATACTTTACAGGGCAAACAACTCCATGAATTACAACTTTACAATTACCAACAAAAAAAAAAGCCATAAAACCTAGTTAAAAATATCAAAAACCTGTTTTAAAAATGAAAAACGCCATGAAAAATGTAAAGTAAAAAACGCCATAAAGATCCAGTTCAAAAAAAATACACAATAATGTCACCAATTTAAAAACTTCGTCATTAAACCTAGTTCAGAAAACACCATAAAATGTCCGGTTAAAAAACGCCATAAAACATGGTTCAGAAAAACACCATAAAAGGTCTAATTGAAAAACTGATCGATGTCGAAAGGTCAGTCAAAAACAAGTTTAAAATTTAGTCCTAAGTACCTTTACTAGCAAGGGTAAGTAGGGTCGTCTCCACAGGGAATATGTGTTTAGTGTTGATTGTAGAAACCTAGATTAACTAAAAACTAAGAAAAATATTGCTTTGATTATGTTTTGAGTTTTTTGATCGAGTATTATTAAGAAAGTTATCAATTTTAAAGAAAAGCAACCCCCTCCGGATTTCCGGTTCAATGATTCACCCAAACCTGTTTAATTAGATAGATACCAAAAGGTCTTGTTAACGGTTTAATTTGATTGTTAATCAAAGACAAGTTTTTAATACTAACTTATGCAATTTAATTACCAAATCATAAGTGCCAATAACCCACCCAATAACCAAACTACTCACGATGCAAGAAAACCGAATGCGAATGGTAAAAGATGAATAATTGCAACACTCACAATTCTTTTAAACAAAACTAAACCACAAGTATTCTTCAAGTTATGAAAAAACAATCCAAAAAAAACTAAATAAACAAGGTTTGAGTTTCACATACATGAACCATCCACCCTGAGGTGGTCACAAAAGAATCTAGCCACTCATAGTCATGATTTGATCTTCTCGGCTGTCTTGTATGTTTGATTGCATGAAATATTAATGAAAATTGATGTTGAGAACTTGAATTTTCATCCTTAGGAAGCTAAAAATGATTAGGGTTACTGGTCCCTGCGTTTGGGGTTGAAGATATCTTTAAATAAGGTGAAATCCTGAATTTTCGCATGATTATCTAATGTCAGTGCCTGACTGATGTCATCTGTATTGCGTCAGAACTGACACAAGGTTGCGCCAGACTGGTTTCTTCTTGCGCTTTTACTGGTTTCTTACCATTTTTCGCATTTTTCAACTCCAAACTTGTGTGTAAGCTTCTAACCTTCATAAATCTTCCACCAAAACCTCCCGTTTAGCTTCAAAAGCCATTCGTGAAGCTCTTGGTACCTACAAATCGAAACACACTCAAAGTAACCATGTTTTATTATAACAAACACTCAAAACATTATATTTACACATGTTAAAACACGACTATTTACCTTTCTATCAAAAACACTATAAAAAACTCAGTTAAGAAAAACACTATAAAATGTCCAGTTGAAAAACGTCATAAAATGTTCAGTTGAAAATGTCACCAATTTAAAAACTTCGTTATAAAACCTAGTTCAGAAAACACCATAAAATGCCCGGTTAAAAAACGCCATAAAAACATGATTCAAAAAAACACCATAAAAGGTCTAGTTGAAAAACGCTATAAAAACTTAGTTAAGAAAAACACTATAAAATGTCCAGTTGAAAAACGTCATAAAAAACCCGAAAAATGTCATAAAAAACCCTGTTCATTTTTTTTGAAAGTATATAAATAGTATAGTTGTTAAAAAAGATTAAAAAAAATGCTCGATTTTATAATGTAATTTTTTTTAATAATCTATTATCTATATTAAAACAATACATTTTAGTGCCACTTGGCATATATTTAATCCACTAATTGCCACCTGGCAACTTAATATTCCTCACAATTGTGATTTGAGTGGCAATATACCTCCTATATGTAATCCCTCTTATCACTTTGGTTGTAACGCCGAGAATTCAAGTTTCCATATTTCTTTATAATCATCTTCCAATTCCAATTCCAAAATATGATTGAGTTGCCAAGTTTAATGATGATTGATCGCATAAGCCCTAAATCTATAAATCCATATGTATTCTGTGGTTTCTTCACATCGATTCTGAGGGCAATCGATTTATCAATCACATCTGTTTGTTCACATCGATTTGGCATTCAATTGATTTGTCAAAATATATTTAAGGTACGATTCTTTATCACTAGTATGCATATTTATCTGGTACTTAATCTGTAGCAAACTTTAGGGGTTTTTTTTGAATATGTGTTTTGATTCAATATCCGATTTTGTGTCGATTTGCTCTGAATATCATAAGTAAGCATATGGATCTTTTCTCAATATTCAGATCTGTAACAATTTTCGTGGCTAAACATTTTTAGGGCTTATTCTGATCTGAATATCACATCTGTTTGTATCGATTATGAAAATTATGAAATTACGATGGTGTATACATTTTTAGGGCTTATTTGTTAATATGTTATTCTGATTCTCTTACGTTTTAGGTTTATTTAGTGTTGAATTAAGAGCTGCAAATTATTGAGTATAAATTTTTAGGGCTTTTTTTTTAAAAGTTGTTTAACTGAATCCTTTTCAAATTTCAACCTACAGATTGATTGAGGTATATTACAAGGATGTTAGATTCTGTGAATTCTGCAATTATTTGTGGTTAGAAACTAACACATTTATATAGAAAACTTAGTTCTAAACATTGCTCAGATTGCCTTATGATTGATTGAAACTGTAGGGGAACATGGATCATACTGATTGAATCATGTAGAACTATATACTTATTCTTTTTTAAAAAATATATTGAGGTCTAATACAACTCAAGTTAATTAAATTGTTTCAGTTGTTTAAATATATCTTACTTGTGTTTATATATCATTGCATCTATGCTTTTTGTTTGCCTTATATAATGAACTACGAAGACTTTTGCCACATTCTTAGTGGTGACATTTGACATTTGTTCAGATTTATAAGTTTTATAAAATGTAAACATGTTTGTTAATTATATTGATTGCATAATAATTTATCTAATGTCGTTTGTTTATGTAACCTGTTTTTGTAGGTATTTACTATGGGTGAATATTCGTCAAGGTATATAGTTCATGAAAGCGTTGTTTTTTTTCATTGTTTTACATATTTTGTAACAATGACCTTGAAATGTTCAAATTTATTAACATTGCATTTGAATGTGTTACAGAACACCCTGGTTCTGTAGGGTAATGAATCGAGCAGACCAAGTTATTCTGGTAAATGAAAAATTATTATTTGAGTTATTATTTTTTTTTTTTGTTGTTTTTCTTCTTATTAAACACATTTTATGAGTATTGTATTCTTTAAATATTTTGATTATAATTATAATTCATTTTCCATTTGTTTGATTTATTAGTCCATTCCAGATGACGCTGCGTCCAAACTATGGGGTGTTGATAAATGTAACACCCCCAAAATTCCACCTGCGGAAACCCCGCGAGGCGTGTTACGCATCAGAGTTCGAGCCACCAATCACATTGAACCAATGGTAAATACTTAATAAAACATGCCATTAATTACCAATAGAAAATGTCAAACATGATATCAATTCTCAAGATGTTGTGTAGCGGAAGCATGTAATAAATCGTTTAGCAATTGTTTCATAATAATACTTAAAACCAATGTATCAAATGTAAGTTAATCCAAGAGCCTCGATCCATGACCACTCCAGCACTCCCAGATAGCAAGTCCATGTTCCAAATGTTAATGACCTACAAGCATGCAGACAAGTGTGTCAGACGACGCTGGCGAGTTCAAAGTTTTGTTATCGTGTTTTGTTACCAGATGTATGTTAATGCGACTCAACGTTGCGATACGATGATGCTCATGCTAGATACCCTAGGGAGTGTGCCCATATGTATCCGGGGAGTGTGCCCCTTAACAACCCCAATGCTCCTAACCAAGCATTGGTAATGATGCCCAGATAATTAGTTCACGCCCGTCCCTACGGCCCGGTGTGAGGTTTCCCACCTAATAGCGCTATCAACTAATTACCCCATTGCCCTACAGGCAATCCGATGATGATAGATTCCATGTTCAATAACCAAAACTGATTTAATTGTTTACTCAAAGTTTCCCTTCCAAATGTTTATTAGTTGTCCCAAACCACTGGGACGCATGCTTGAGAAATGCAATGAACTCACCTGGGATTGCTCGGTATGATACACGAAAGGTTCAGTTAAGCTACAATGTGATCAACCACGTCCTAGCATGGTTATCATACGAGTCAGGTTTGTATACAAGTATTGCACGTATGTTCTACACATATTGTAACAAGTTGTGTACAAGTATTGACCATTGTATTCACGTATAAGCATAGCAGTTCAACAGTAACCTCACATAAACAAAGTCCAAATATGCGGCCCAATCAGCTGGGCTCGTAACAGTGTGCAAGTCCAACAGTGTATATGTGTATATGGTCTCGAGTCGAGACCAGAGATCTCGAGTCGAGACTAGACGGTCTCGGGTTGTACTGGTTTCGGGGTCTCGAGTCGCAACAAGGAGGTCTCGAGTCATCATGTTCTAGTCGAGATCACACGGTCTCGAGTCGCAACCGGACCCGCAACCGTGGTCTCGGTTTGTGCTGTTTTGTGTCGGTGTGTTGGTCTCGAGTCGAGACAGTGAGTTCTCGACTCGCAATCCATGCTGTAACTGATTGCCTTAGTTGCAGTTTATGATTTCCGTGATATCAACTAACATCTTTGGCAGTTTCACAAATCAGATCAAACACAATTATTTCAATATTCAAACATTCATATCAATTCCAAAATCACTAATCAATAACCTATGAACATGTAACCAGATCATGTGATTAACGGATTCAAGAACTATCATGCAACCCTAATCCGATCAACATGAACAAACACAATCACGATTAACACTCGGCTCATGATCCTGATTTTCTAGCATGCATCCTAACAACAACAACATCATCCGGTCATGAACATATAACGGGTTAACATCTATATCAAAACCGATTCACATGGACTTTATATCATCTTACAAATGTGGTCGATTAACCAATCATCACATCATTAGCTTATCATGCAATCAATCTGAAACAATACATCATAGCCGATTATACATATCCGATTCACAAATATGTCATTCATACCCACCGTATCATGGCAAACATAACATCATTTAATCACAACATCTTAGAATACTAACCGGTTAAGAGAGTGATCCGAAACACAAGGATCCTTGATCAAAAACGAAAGGGGAATGCTTGCCGTCGGCTTCAAGAGAGAATGAAAGAAAGCTAGGGTTTGTGACTTGTGTGAGTTTTGGTGAAGTGTGAGGTGGTTACAACACCTCATGTGTTATGCGCATAAAGTGAGTGGGCCGAACCCCTCAATGGGCCGCCCTTATGGGTTTCGGTTACGAAGTATACGGCCCAAATGGCTTGTGTGATCGGGGATGGTTGTGCGATTCGGTTTGTGTAACAAATATACAGTCACATAGCATATAACAACCTAACATTCATTATCATAATAGTTCACATAAGTACGTATCGTTACACAAAGTAGGTTCGAATTACGAGTTGTCACAATAAAGGCCCTGCAAATGTTATGATACACACTGAAGATGGAATGGACTTTAATGTTTTTTTAAGCGCTTCTAAAGGGAAGTTATTTTTTTTCCGTGGTTGGTCCAAAGTTGTAGAACACTTGGGACTAACCCAAGGATGTTTGGTAGTATTTATTCCTGTAGAGCCCACTACGTTTAAATTATGGTATTTCGTTGATGGGGTTAGTCGTGGGTCTTTCTGGACATATATGCTCCCTTCATCATCTAATTTTTATGTAAGATAAACTCATATATTATTTTTCATAATGTATTGAATTATTACTGAGTTTATAAGTTGTATTAATAGTATCCTTTTTTTAATTTTTTTATCATCCTACAGGTCATTCCTCAATGTATTTTGCCAAAAAGTTACGATGGTTCCTCAAATGCTGTAACCTCTATTGTAATGATAGACAACAAAACGTTTAACGTTTCCATTGAAACGTCTGATGGTAAAGTCGGTTTTACCGCTGGTATGGACGTAATTTTTAGTCTGTTTCAGTTGGAGGTTGGTTGTTTTTTGTTATTTACGAGAGGTTTTGGTAATTTTTTCTATTTAAAAGTTTTTGGAAAAAACGGTGTTGAAATCAATTATCCTGACGTAGATGTTGATGAGGTAAATTACAAATTGTTACTTATTTATATATTTATATAAGTATAAATTATATAAATGGTAATTTAATACATGTTATATATTTAACTTGCAGGCTGAAGTTGCACCTCTTGATGTTGAAAATGAAATTGATGAACAAATACATGGTGGTGTTCGTCGGTTTGTTCGTATGGCTGGTGAAGATTATTTTGTAAGTTTGAAAATCATTTTACAGACTGCTAAAATACAAATGTTCTCAATTTTTTACTTAATAAACATTCTTCTTTTATGTTTACAACAATACAGAGGATTCCTGATCCTGTTTCACGCATGGCTAAACTTCATGAAGGTTTAAAAGATTTGACCGTAAGATTTTTGCATCTGGATCCGCCAATGCAGATTACCAACGGTACCAGACGTGAAAGAAGAGGCAGGACTGGTTTTCGATATGCTTTAACCTCTTGGAAGAAGTTCATGAAAGCCGCTCGAATTAAGGTCCGTGACCAGGTTCACTTTTCTTTTGATGAAAATGAGCAGGTTTTGAGTGTTGAGAGGGTTGTACCTTACGTTAGGCGTACCAATTAGTTATAAGACAATTACGACATGTTTTTTGCCTTTCCATTTTTTTGGTTTTAACATTGGTTTTGGTTTTGAATTTCAAGTTTTTATATAATTTTCATATCTTAACTGTTATTTAAACCACTATATGCCATGTGTTTAAAGTTTACTCTATGTTTTTAGTAATTTTTATTCCCACTGCATGTATGATAGATCAAAAACGAGATAGAAACTACTTTTAATGATACAATTAAATTGATATATTCTCATATTAAGTTTAAGATTAAGATGAAGATTGCTGATTATTGTTTACAAAAAAACCTTATTCCTCACGGTTTTGTAAAGTACCTCCAGCAGCCACCGGAGTAAGATAATACATTATTATTTTGCTAAAAGTATAAAAATACAGACTATTACTACAATAATTTGATTCTTTCATTACAATCCGCTTTACGAAGGACCAATAAGAGTACATTTCAAGCGGCTATATACCAGCTTGCCTTATATGTCCATTCAATATAAAACACATATAAACGGGTCCAAATCCCCATATTTATAACTAGGTGCTTTAAGTATTGAATTTCAGGTCATTGGTACACTTGACTAAAAAAGCTTAAAATGAGTATGTTAAAAGCTATATTATACTGATTTTATTTTATGTTATCTATGATGTTGATTATTAAAATACTGAAATAGGGCTTTTTTAAGAATAATATGTGGTGGAAAAGACAAAAACAAATATATGTTTAGGCTTTCAACTGATTTTTAGTCTTTGAACTGATTTTTATTGTTTCATGTGTTGGCGAGTCGGTTATTAGGCTTTGAACTGATTTTTTTTTTTTTTTGAATAGTTACACTTCAATTAAAGTTACTGAAGTGGGAGTTTAAGACCTATCTTGAATGGCACGAGCAGGTAAGTTTAATCACATTATTTTCACATTATTATCATGTATACATAATAAGCTGCATTAAATCCACTTCTTATGATATTGTACAACAATCACTGTAATCAATAATTACCACAACCATATTCACTATACTCTTCGTCTCAGTCCGTATTCACGATCCTGCCAATGTAAATTACATTAAAATTTGTTAACCCATTTTAATAATTCAACCTTAACTACATTTTCTCAATAAATGAAATTAAAAAAATATATATACAATTTCTGTAAAATTGTATATAACTTTGTATGGGCCTCACGTCTTCTTTAATGTAGATAACATATGGTCAACTAAATGTTTTGTTCATTAAAAATATTGGACGTAGATACAATTCTAAGCCATGTAACACATACATTGGACCAAATATATTATTTATTTTTATATTTTTATATTTTTATATATTTTTTGTTTTTTATTAGTTTTGGTATAGAATGTAGATATTTAAAGTGGAATCTTTCATAAATTTTGTAATTTTAATTTGTTAACTATGATTATGCTTATGATTTCTTTATTAATTAATATAAATGACTAAATTCAACTTTTAAATAATTTTATTCGATTATATACTTTTTATATATAAATATACAAATACAAATATATATATACTCATAAAGGTGAAATCATAATCTTTTTCAAATTTGCTTATATGAAAATTGAAATTTAAATATGGTAATGATTTAGATATGGTAATGATTGTAAATTTAATATAAATTAATAGTTTGATTGAATATAATTCGTAATTCAAGTTTTAAGTAAACTAGTTTTTTACTATCGCCGCGTTGCGGCGAACGTCTTTTGTTGTTTAGTCTGTTTGTACATGTGTTTTGAAATCACTATAAGCGCGTTGCGCACGAAACCGTTCACAAGAATAAAAAGAAAATATAGGAAAAAACACTAAAAGATAACCAAAAGAAAATCAACCAAAAAGTTGTATAGTAATAATGTTGTTCGTATGAAACCTGTGGTCAGAGATGAACAAATGATACTGGGTACCGGTACCGAATTTCCTGAACCGAAAGATCTTAAGTACCAATTCGGTACGACTTTTGGCGTTTCTGCTACCAGTTCGCTACCGTTTTTTACCTTCATATATCGGTACCGTAACTGGTATTTTCGATAACAGTACCGATTCAGTATTGGTTGGCATCGAGCTCATCACTACATCTGAAACTAAAAAAAGAAATCATTAAAAGTTGGAAAAAATCAAAAAAAAAAAGTTGCACGATACCGTTGTTGTTCGTACGACACCCGTTATCAGGGATGAGCAAATGGTACCGGGTAGCAATACCGAATTTTCCAAACTAAAAGATTGTCAAAATCAATTGGATACCGACTTTTGGTGTTTTCTGTACCAGACTGATATCGGTTTTTACCTTCATGTACCGATAACCGTATTGGTATTTACGATACCAGTACCAGTTAACATAAATTTATCTAACTTAAAAAGTAAAGAAGATAATAAAAATAATTAAAAAAAAACTATATTTATTATTATAACCTTTTCTAGCTACGCTTCAAAACATTGTCTTTTTCTACTTAGACTATAGGGTATGGGGCGGATGTTGGGGCGTGGGTTGGAGAGAAACGCCCAAATCACCACCCCGGGTGGGCTTGGGTTTGAGCGTGGCCCCTTAGGCGGGAGTTTAAGGCCGGCCCTGGGGCATGCTAGTGATCCTATCTGGCCGGCTCTTATTGGCTTGTTGGCTAGGGCATAACGGACCATTTTTTATTTTAATACACCTGGCCTACAAAACCCTACGGACACGTCACTCACCAGGGGGGGGGCTCGAACTTCACGTGTCAACCCATGCCGTAAACCCCCGCCCCACCTGGCCAAGCCACGCCCCATCATACTCGACGGACACGTCACTCACTAGTGTAGGGGGCTCGAACTCCATGTGTCAACCCATGCCGTAAATCCCTGCTCAACCATACCCTAAGATTTTACTATTCAAAATATTGTTTATTTAATATACTTATTATATTATATTATTATTATTACTGTTGAAATCGTTAACTTTTTAATATATATTGTTTATTTAATATACTTATTATATTATATTATTATTATTACTGTTGAAATCGTTAACTTTTTAATATATAGAAAGAATTGAATCTATTATATACTTTCTTAGATTAGATTACGAACCTTATTAATATCTTATATTTGAAATTTCGTTCGAAATCAAGATATTTTTAAAATTTTTGAAACTGAAAATGGAAATTGTAATATGGTAATGGTTGTAATTTTATTTTAAAATAAAAGATTGATTGAATATACATCGCGGGTTCAACTACTTTAAGGGAAAAATAATGACCAAAAATAATATACTAGCATAAATACCAATTTCGAAATACATTTTCATTCACAACTTCCCTTCTTCATTCTAAGAAACATCATCGTTCACTCATCCGAATGTATGAATTTGCTTTGAGTTTCAATACTTTATTTCATATTTGTTTCAATGTAGTATTTTAAATGTTATTTTTGTTTATCTTATTTTTTATGTCCATTTAATTTATTATTTTTTTGCATGCTATGTAGAATGGAACAACCAGCCATCACGTCGCTGAGAAATTTGAATCTCAACCAGGATGACTATACCATCAAAGTTCGCATTGTCAGACTATGGAGTCGAGCAGCATTCAACGATCCTCGAAAGGTTTATTGCTATGATATGATTTTAATGGATGAAGAAGTAAGTGTACATAAAATTGTTTTTAATGATACTTCATATACATATGTTTTACGTTCTTTTTCTGGTATAAATTTTGTACTTATTATACATATTAGGGGACGAAAATTCAAGCCTTTGTCTTAGCCAAAACTGCAAGAGAGTATGAACATTTGTTGAAGGAGAAGCAATGTTTGTTCATCCGTAATCCTTCATTAGGCGAGAATCGACAGAAAGTGAAGTATGTTCATATTCCGATGAAGATTAATCTAAACAGCAACGCAATAGTTTCGGTTTGTGATGAACCTGTTGGTACTGAGTGGGGATTCGACTTTTCTCCTTTTAGTTCTGTTGTAGAAGACCCGAATGACGACAACAAGTCCTTTAAAAGTCCTATTGGTATATTGACTCTCTATTTTTAATAGATTCTACGATATGTAATTTATATGATGCTACAACTAATTTTATGTTAATATTGTTTTATTTGTAGACGTAATTGGTTTTGTCGTTAAGAGTTTTCCTTATGATCTAAAAGTGGATACCAAAGACGGGAAACAAGAAAAGAAGCTAACATTCATGCTTCAGGATTTAGAGTATGTTAATCCTTTTTTTGTCTACTAACTATATGTAACTCAATCACTCCTATTCTAATTTTCTTGTTTTTGTTATTTTGTTTCATAGAGGGAAGCAAATATATGTTACTCTTTGGGATGCTTATGCTGAACAGATATTGGATTTTGAAAGGGACAATCAAGATGAAAAAAATGTCGTTGTAATTGTTCAATTCGGAAAATACAGATTCTGGGGAGGTATACTCCTACATTTTTTTAATATTTTTTTATTACACAATCTGTTGTTAACAATTGTCCATCTAAATTAATTTGAGAATTTTGTGTTCACTAATAGGGTATCTTTATGTTTCAAATCTCTACACTGTCACTCGCGTGTTGATCAACGCTGAAATTGATGACATATTAACTCTTAAGAAGAGGTCAGTTTTAACATCCCCATATCCCGACTTTTTGACGGACTTTGCAAATAACGTTCAATTAAATGTTTTTTTAGGTTCCTTTCAAACATTGCCCCTGAAACGTCTTCCAGCTTTTCTGGATTGAGTTCCTCTAGAATCAAGGATCCTACTGAAGAGTATCTTTCAGATTTTCAGTTCAGTACTATTGGAGCTTTAAATCAAATTTCGGAGGTACTAAAAGTCTTACTTTTACCATGTTTCTTTACTTGACATATCATTAAGACGTCAATTGTAATATCTTTTGTACAGCAAAAGTTTGTAATTATTGTCGGAACTATCAAGAGTTTTGCTTCCAAGGATTCTTGGTTTTACAATGCTTGCAGAAATTGTAATCGAAAGGTCACCACAAAAACAATTTCAAAAGAAAAGCAAGACGGTTCCGATGGTTTTGAGGATATTGTGGTTCTGGAGTGTAAGGACGATGGCTGTAACAGTAGGACTGTTTACTCCGTTCCGAGGTTATATTACTTTAGATATTAATTGATTTTTTACATGTTTATGCTTTACATTATTGTTGTATAACATATATTTAACATGTTTCAGGATCAGGGTTCCGATACGGGTTCAGGATTGTACAGGGATTGTGACGCTCACCCTATTTGAGCGTGAGGTGCTTAAGCTGTTGAAGGTTAACGCGAGTCAGCTGTTGGATAAGAACCTTGATGTACGTTATAATTAGTTGTTTTGTTTTACAGCTGTCGATTATTATTAGTTAGTTAACATTACATCGCTTTTTGACAAAATTATTATTTTTGTATATGACTCTCCAGTTAGCTAACGAAGGGAATTTTCCGCCTGAACTCAATGCTCTACTCAACAGGAAGTTTGCATTCAAGATAGCCATCGGTTCTTTTAACATAAAAAACAAATCGGATGGTTACTCTATTTCAAAATTAACAGACAATCCAACCGTGATTGCCGAACTAGATAATATTTTTGATGTCATTCAGGTACTTGAAAACCTATGCACTGCTATTTAGTTATATGTTATATAACTCTAACCAATAGTATAACTTTTATATTTCATATTTCAGCCTGTTGACGAGGAGCGTGTGAATGTTGTTAGCTCTGACATTAAAGCAGCAGATGAGGTCCCCGTTAATGTGTGTAATTTCTATCTGGTTGTTCATTAAAAATGCTTTTTTTTTTTTTGGGTTTTAATCGTTATTTGTTTTCCCTTTTTAAGGATTCTGTCTCCTGTACCAAAGCTGATGAGACACCTGTTTCTAATTTTACTAAAGGCATCTTTACAACACCCGATGAAGATGGCAACGGTACCTCAATTCGTGTCATGGAAAACGAACTGAAGCGGAATTTGGACAGCATGTACGATGCTGATGTGATGTCTTCGCAGTCGTCTACAAAACCACGTAAAGCTGGCAAGGAGGTTGTGGATAATGATGGTGTCACAGTTGGATTACTGATTCCCAAGGTTGAGAAGTAGTTTGTCGCAACTACGAATGTTTTGAACATCTCATTGGTTTTTATGTTTTCGTGGAGTGTTTTTTTTGTTTGTTCGTAAACCTATTAATGGTTCCCGTGTTAGACTTTTGTGTGGTTGCAATTATATTAATAAGAGATGTTCCTTTTGAATATTGGTATGTATGTCATTGGTTGTGTTGATAACATTTTCAATGAATTATTGCTTTGTTATGCTATTGTATGTTTTTTTTAAAGTATGTCTTTTCTAAATGAAGGAAACGGCAGAAGTGGAATCCGTTGATTTGTTTTCTGATTTGAAAGAAGATGGTGTTTGGTATTCTATTATCTTTGTTAGCATTGAATTTGTATGGCATGACAAAGACTTAGACAGATTGATTGTTGTGCTACTCGACCAACAGGTAACTTCATAACATGTTTACTAAAGTTTCGAATTATACATTTCTTTTAAGTTTAATTTATTGAAATTCCTTTTCCATGACTTTGTTTAGAGGCAGAAGATTGCAGCAATTGTGCCTATTAATTTGACTAACTTATACCCATTTAGTAAGATGGTTGGTGGTGTATATTCTCTGTCTCAATTCAAAATCGAAAATCTCATGTATCATGAGTATCCAAGATATGAAGGCTACATCATTGTTTCAACAAACAAAAAGATCGTATTTAATGAATTTTCAAAACTAACACCTTTTTTAGTTGATCCTCCTAAAGGTTTTGTTTTGTACCCGTTGACACCATGCATTAAAACATTAGCTCATGACAGAAGACATGAAAAGTATATTGTTGGTAATTTTAACTTCTTTTAACCTTGATTGATTACATGTTATTGTTTAAAGTTTAATTATATTTGTTATCTATTATTTATTATAATATATTATTTTCATTTGTTTGAATAATTATGTTAATAGTTGTACCTTTTATAGATGTTGTTGGAAGAATAATATGTGGCGAAAGAGACAAAAAGAAATATATGTTTAGGTTATTCCTACAAGATTTCACGTAAGTCAACTCTTTTGGTGACTACACATTATCTAAAACTTACTTTTTAACAATAAATTAAAATCTAACAGAGGACATGTTATTGAAATGGAATTGTATGACATGAGAAGATTTGGATATGTTTCAACTCGAATGAATATAGAAAAAAAGTCTATAATATACGTTGCTCGGGTCAAGTTGGTTTACTGGAACACCAGTAAGTGTTTTAGTTTTATTTATTTTGTTTAATAACATTTCAGTTTACACAATTATTTGTTTAAAACACTATAATATAATTTGCAGGAAACATTTTGAGATCAACGGATTTGACCAACATCATTTTTGAGCCTAAAATTCCGGAATCACATCTTATTGGTTTTAATATTCGATCATCTATTCCATGTGATTGTATTACAAAATGACCCGTTCATTGTTTTATGTTACATGGAATTCTTTTACTTATTTATATATACTTTTTAAAGCTTTCAATGAAATGTTAAACTGCAATGTTATTTGATGTTATTATTTACATATTTTTTATCTACATCTACATCGGATATATATGATAATTAGTTGTTCGATATATTTGAACTGTATTAAACTTTTACAAAATTAACAAAGATTTTTTCCTTCCCACGTTTTTTTAAAAAAAACGTATTTTTTACGATTTATAATACACGTGTTATAACATTATAACATTTGTTTGTAAAAAAACATGTTATTCGAAATGTAATATTGATGATATAATAACATTCCGTGATATGATTATTTTAATTGATAATTTACCAAAAATACAAAAAGTATACTTGGAAAGTATGAAAATATATGTAATTTTAAATTTGGAAAAAGTTATCAACCATAAATCAAGATAATCTACGTAAATCTTTCATAAGTTTTGCATTATTTGATTGAAAATATATAATCTATTATCTATATTAAAACAAAACAATTTTGGCCACTTGGCATAATTTTAATCCACTAATTGCCACCTGGCAACTTAATACTCCTCTCAATATTGATTTGAGCGGCAATTGTTCTCTATCTTTTCCCTCACACGCTCTGTTCTTTCATCCACTCCCCTTCAAACCCTAAATCTCATCCCGTCACGTTTTCTTTTCCTCAGAAACCATGTTGCTTTCTTTCTCCTTTTCTTTTCCTGTCTCATCTATCGGAACAACGATCTCACCCGTTACCGTCTTTCTCCATCTCTTTACCAAAACCCTACCTCTGAATCTGAAGGAATCAAGCAACATCAGGTATGTTAATCTATAATCCGTTGATGATTACATTGTAATGTATGTTAATTTTCTTATGGTCCATATAAGTTCGTATTCTAGGGTTTTGAAACAGTCGCAGTAAATCCTCTAGCCGTTTCTTATCATCTCTCTCATGAAATCGATCAACATCAATTAGATTAAATCAAATGAACCCTTCCTCTCAATTCGATCAGGTATTTTTTTTTCTACAGATCTACATATAATTTAAAGTTGTTCAATATTTAAAACCCTAAACTTCAATGTTGTGTTTGATTCCGTTTTAAACCTTAGTTTCTTTCTCGGTATATCTTAAAACAAAGATCTAAAACCGAACGAAAGTAGATATAAAATCGTAATTTCTTTCTTAGTTTTTTTATTTATTTTGTTTAAACAAGATGCTTATTCTTTAAAGTTGCTTCATAATCATTATTTGCAGTGGAGGTTTGGAAAAGCTAAAGCACAAGTCTCTATGAATGCTCAGACAACACAAATGGTGGTTTGTTAATGCTTATTGTTTTTGTAAATAACTATTTGTGGTTACATTATGTGCTTGTGTTACATAGGAACCATAAAGGACTTATCTGATTGCATTGTGAATACTGGAAAAGTGTTCTAAATGACATTCTAATTACTGATTGTTTAATATATGTAGAGTCAATTATTCTGTAATTGATTTATTGTTTCCTGTTTTTTTTTTTTTTTTTTTTTTTTGTGATTTTAGGGGTTTTGTTAGATTTTCTAAGTTGTTGACTTAATTGAATGGTTTGACAAGTTGACTTAATCATGTAATAATATGTATGGCTTATTTTGCTATATTGCAATAGAGATATCAAACGTGCTAATTTGCTACTGGATATCAAACGTGCTAATTTGCTATCTTTTCTAAACAATTTTGAAAATCGAAGGTATGTTGTTTTGATTTCTTCATCATCTATTTAAGATTTGTTTTGTGATTCGTTCATCTAGGATAATTCGATCTATATAAAAGGCTTCTTTCCTATTCCCTCTAAACTCTGGCCGACAACTTCATCGTATTCTTCGTTCTTCTTTGCCGATCTGCCCTCTCAATTCGAAGATGAAGATGAGCATCAGTCTTGATGTAAACTCCATGGCGTCCAGGCATGTTTCCTACCTGAATCTTTAATTTGATGTTTTTATTTTTTTGAATCTAATTTCGTTTTTCTTGAATCTGATTTCTTGAATCTTCCGTATGTGCTATGAACCACAAGATGTTAGTAGATTCAATATCTTTGCTGAATAATATTGGGCATCTAAAGGTATGAACAGTTATTACGACAACTTTTTTGTTTTTTAAAACCTGCTTTACATAACCAAGTTTATATTCTTTTAATTCATATATGTCGTATCGTGCAGGTACAATCAAATATTCGACCTAGGGAAATACTGGTGATCAACATTAATCCATCCTGTCCATGTCAACTGGGATTCCATCTTGAAGATGGTTGGTAACTTAATCAGGAAATATATTTATTAGTCATTCAAATAATTTATGTCTTTTTAGTGTGTTTCTTTTGTATTTTAAATATACTTGGTTGTCTTTTTGAATTCTATGTATGCTTTTTTAATAATCCTAAGTTTGTAATATTTGTAATGTTTAATTATAAAATTAGGGATGGAGTGAATGCTGCAATCCATGAATCCTC
Source organism: Helianthus annuus (assembly GCF_002127325.2). Taxonomy (NCBI): domain Eukaryota; kingdom Viridiplantae; phylum Streptophyta; class Magnoliopsida; order Asterales; family Asteraceae; genus Helianthus; species Helianthus annuus. Next base: position 47,032,791 of record NC_035449.2, read on the forward strand.
CAAAGGAAACCATCATGGCTTCATAAACACTCTGGTAAAAATATATATCTTATTTGTTATTCCTTTGTTTTCACTAATCGACATGTGTTCCTTTTTGGTAATTAAGACATTTAATCTTTATCCATTTAGCTCATGACACCACTGCTCAATTCCCAACGTCAAGCTAAATGAATTTTCTGGTGGCATTAACTGTCTATTATGTTTTTTTTTATATAATTTAATTGGTGATAATCAATAAATTGAAGCACGTAGAATAGTAGAAGGTGGCGTTTATGTATGAAGAAAGCCGTTAGGAGATATTTGACTAGACAAGACGGTTTAGATAATGTACGATTTAGGATATAAGTAGCTACTGATCCTCCATGTCTAGCATACATGTAAATAAACTTTAAAAATTGAGCTGAGAGAGGGAAGGAGTGGTGATGTCGGAAGGGAAGATCAAATTATCTAGATTCTGGACCTGTGTTGATTATGTTTGGGTTTGGAAATTTCAATATATTTTGAAAAGCGTTCTTTTACCTACACTTCATATGCTTCGGATAGTAAGATGTGTAAGGTAAGGGTAAATTGGTCGAGTTTAGAATTAATGTAATTGGCATTGTTAGTACTATCAAGCCATGGTTATTGTAAAAAAACAGATATATTTTCTTCAACAAAGTTTGATTTGTTATCTAAATGGATATAAAGGAGTTGTACATGATAGAGTGGTTAAAATAGTCCTAAAAATGAAAGCTTGAAGACTAAAGAGCTTGGGTTGTGTTAATTAAGTAGGGTCACGATGAACATTAGGGAAATATACGAAGCAAAAATGTGTTATCGGTGAATTCATGTTTGAATATTTGAAAGGTTAGCACTGTGGAAATATTCCGCAAGTTGTTTTAGTTGGTGATTTAGAACTATGGGAGCAGTCGGTCTGCTCTGGGAATGATATGTGCCTAAGAGATGATGAAGACGGTGGTAGAGTCTTACTGATGCTGGGAAAGGTGAAGTACGAAATTCAGAAGAAGCTGCTTGATATGAATTTCTTTGCAAGTTGTAGATGGTTAGCTTACTTTGGTTAAATATATCATCATATATGATTTTTTATTAATTATTTAGGTCCCAGGATGCTTCTGAACATGAAGAGATAAATGATAAGGTGAATGACCAGGTTAATTGAATTATTGCATTATTAGTTATGCAAATAGTATAGATTGAAAGTTTAAAACAATATGTTTAGGCATGTTGTAGAGAAATGCAGGAAAGAATTAAGAATTTGAGCAAAAATGGCAACAACCAAAAGTACTTTCTTTCTTATGTTCTTCCAAAGGCACCAGGCGATTTGGAAAATTTCTGTGAAGCTCTCGCCTTAGCTTTTTTAAAGCAAGTAGTTCCCCTTTTTGTTGATTGAAAATCTGGTCAAAATATTAATAAACAAGATATTTGCTTATATGCCATTGTTTTAGATGGGTTTTTTTACTGGTGATGGCATAAAAAGCATACAATTCTTTTACGTGAAGTTATGCAACCATATATTGCTCTGTTTTTATATTAATGGTCACATAAGTTAATACAATCATCATTTTCAAACCTTTGGTCCACGTGTTCCTAAGAATACTTTTGAATTGAATCTTCAACCTGCTGACACCAGTCCATTAATGACAAATCTTTTTCAAGTGACCCACAAGTGTGCAAAACCAATTCGAGCTATTTGACTCAATGGTTCAAGTTGACAAAACTACACCTTTTGTTTTGGTTTGACTGGTTAGTCCTATCTTGGTCTATGGTTTTACATGTCATTTGAAATGATGTATTGGTTGATGTGGTTCTTGGTACAGGTGGATTGTGGATTGCTGTAAAAAAGAAGAAAGCAAGTTAGATATCACGTGGTTTTATTATGTTAGATATCTGGGTAATTGATATATTGTAAGTGGATGAAACACTGTAAAATAGTAGCTATATTTAATGGTACGCAAATATACGTCACTTTATTCTTAAATGGAACATTTATTTAAAATGATCTTATATCTTGCAGGTTTTAAGGTCAGAGAATATAAAGTTTGGTAAGAGAATATAGAGTTTGGTAGAATCATATAAGGCGGATGCACAATTAGCATATTTATCCAGTCTTGGTGCTGACCAAATGTGGAATTGCTACAGTTATACAAGAGGGCAATGATTTTCTTGCCTGTTGTTCTGGGGCGCTCGAGAACTTCCTATAATTCGTTGGTCCGCTACCATGAGCATCCCGTCCGTCACACCGCGACGCCGTGGTCAGCCATCTCGCTTCAAAATAGTCGTTCTATCAAAGGTTAGCTGACTTCCTTTTCGTTTTCTTTTATTTTCTCTAACATAAAAAGAGGCCAAGGCATTGTATATATTATATATTATTGAAATTCGTTGATTATTGTGTTACATATGTAGGTATGGGGCGGCGTATGAGGCGGCGGAGGGTGGCGTTGGATCGAATCCATGGGAGTGATGAGGCCTGAGTTGGTAACGAAGTTGATTGCGCCAGTTGTTATAGCTGGACTGTTGGGTATTTACCGTCTAATTATTGTTGTGATTCTTCATCGATGGGTATTTATTTCTTTTAAATCCATATTCACACTTCATTCATTTCATCCTCTGATTGTATATGTTATTCTTTGATTGATGTATGTTTTACAAAGATTTCACATATTTGCATGTTAGTTTAACCGATTTTTCTTAATTTTGGGCATTATTGTTAATATTAGAAACCCTAATGTATATGTTTGTGTGTATATGTTTAAATGAATTCCACAGGTTTCGATGTTGTTTGTTTCGTTATGCAGAAGTTAGTATACAAGATGACTATGTGCGTGACGAAAATGTTCATGATGCCTATGTCGAGCTGAATCAGGTAATATAATAGTTTATTAAAGATTTTTTGTCTCAAGTTTTTAGGCATTTTCATTATTGTGACTGATGGGCCTGGTGATAAGCCTTCTTAGACCTATTTGTATTAATAGGGTGTTTAGAAGGTGATTATGTGAGCCACATGTGATCCATCTTGATATTTATTTGCATTAATAGGGTGTTTAGAAGGTGATTATGTGAAAATAACCCAAACCCGTTTAGAATAAAGTCAAACCTACGAGTTTTGTGTTAAAATTCTCACTCCCAACTTTGTAATGGATTTTAAGTTGATTGTGTTATTGCTTATTTCAGCTCTCTGACTTTGGTCTTGCTAAATGGGTTACACCAACCGGACTGCAAATAACCTCTACTAATGTTGCTGGCACATTCGGGTTTGCATCTTCAATTTCAACTTCCAATTTTCGTGTTAAAAACTTTCTATAGAGTTCCTCCATTCTTATCTCTAGATTATATGAATATGAAAGTGGCTTAATTGGATATGAACTTATACAATGCAGTTATTTGGTTCCTGAGTATTTTACGCACGGAAAATTTATGGAGAAAATTGATGTGTATGCATTTGGTGTTGTGCTTCTTGAGCTTCTTACCGGAAGGAAGCCGATAAGCAATGGACATCCAAAGGGTGAAGAGAGTTTGGTTATGTGGGTATGTAACTCAAATACGCTTTTCTTTTTAGTCTTTGGTTGTTTTTATGTTAAAAGAGACAAAATTATTCGTGTTTAGGCAAATCCAGTTCTGAACAGCGGGAAATTTTCAAGATTGTTGGACCCCATTTTGGGTGTTGACTATGATGTTGACCAAATGGAGTGCATGGCTCTTGCTGCTATGCTTTGTATTAGACGTGTACCTAGGGCTCGGCCCCAAATCACCATTGTGAGTCTTTTGTTCCGCTTAATGTTTTGTCCTAAAGTTGGTATATATCATCCTTTTCTAAACCCACATGTACATGAATTGCCTCCTCAAGGCCCTGAGCTTTTTTTTCTTCTCTCATTTTGAAAAAATAATTAACCGATTATTTTTTTTGAATATGTGTATGTATGATATATAAAAAATAGTATAATACCAATGCTATGGGCTTGGTTATCTATTTAGATCAGAAATAGGATCGAAATGTATCCTTATTCGCTGGATGCATGGTCAAACCTGGGAAGTGCATACATGAGGAAAGGAAGACTTACTGAAGCTGCTCAATGCTGTCGGCAGGCTCTTTCACTAAACCCTCATTTGGCAGACACACAGTTGCTTGAAGCTTACGTTAGGTTTCTTCTATTCATATGCTCTGTATGTTGATGCCATTCATTTTCAATCACCTATCATTATTCACTGACTCAAACATGATAATGTTCCACTGTGTTTGTTCACATTCTAGAAATATTGCATTATCATGTAGTGTATTCTCATAGCCTTTTTTGTATTCTGTTGTTTTCCCATTGACTTCTAGGTCTACTCTTCAGAGCTTCTAGAGGACTGATCATTTTTTGCATAGCCGAGTTATAGGTTGTAGTGTTTGGCTATTCACTGCATCAGTTTGTATGTGAACATAAAGATTGTTGTGTTTGTCTGTTCACTGCATCTTTTTGTATTAAACATAAAGACCAACCGAAATTTTGTTATCATCATTACGATGAGTACCTTTGTTTGAACAGGCATACAAGTGCTACCTGGAGGCACTCTATATACAACCGACTTTTGGCATTTTCTATTCTAATCTTGCTGGCCTTTTCATGGAGTCTGGCGATCTTAGTAGGGCACATCAGTATTACAAGGTAAGTGGAGTTTGGATGAAAATTTGAAATTAAAAATCAACTGATCATTTGGCTTAGAGGTGGTTCAAAAATAAAGCGGTCAAATAGGTTGGGTAATGGGCTATTACAATTTCAGCTGAAACATATATTTTGTTTACTGAAGGTAGAGAGCACGGGTTAGGTTGGATTGGGTAGGGTAGATCCACTCATAATCTAATTTTACTGTTGATTTTTTTATAAATAGTTGATGCTTTAAATGTGATTGCAAAAAATAATTGAAGACAATAATAACTGAAATTGTTATATAAAAATAGGAATTTGTGTGCATTAAAAATACACTTTGAGTGACCTTATAACCCGATTGACATGTCTGAACTATTTGACCCATTTGGCATAAACCATACCCAAGCCATACATTTGTACGTAAATGGGTTGACATTGCTACCCTTGGTTTGCCTTTTTAAAGAATGCTATGAGTTGTGATAGAAGCGTTGCACTTAAATATCTACATACACTTTTTATATCAACTTGTGTTTCTTTTGTTGATGGTATTTGTATATATGTGGACCCTAAGTGTCATATTGCACTTCATAGGCTTTTGGAATGGCTGCTGAAGCTATCGTCTGTTATCAGCGAACTCTTCAATCCAAACCAGATTATGCTATGGCTTATGGTAAGCGCCACTTCTATTTTATACAACTATACCTACATTCTGTATAGACTAAATATTTATTTATCTTCATTTATATTTTCACATTAAATCAGGGAATCTAGCCAGCGTATATGACGAGCAAGGTAACTTGGACATAGCGACGGTTAATTTCAACGGCGAGACATATGAGAGCCCTAACTACTGCACGACGTTGAGACAGGCGGAGCATTCGGCGGCGGGGGTGGCTCTGAATGCGCTCATGAGCCGTGTTTCGTCGAATGCGTTAGCGGGAAGGATTTTGGTGAGGTTTTGTGGTTTCTAGGGTTTGTAACTTTGTATGGTGGAAAAGTGAGTCCCGCTAGAAAGTGGTCATAATCTTGATGTTACGGACTTAAAAGTGCAAATATAATCCGTTGAGGTTTTCTTGGACCTAAAAGTGCAAATATAATTCAAACGATTGCTTCAATAAATTAAACTTATTCATTTGTGTTTTAGTCCACCCGCGAACCTCGCGGGTTCTTAAACTAGTTTCAATATATAAATAGATTTTCAATCTAAATAAATTTTCCTAAAGTATTTAGGAACTATTATTGCATTATTCCGTACTACCATTAATAAATTTACATAATATACGTTTTTTTTTCCAAATAATATACCGACATTTAAGTTATGGAGATGGGCTCTTTTTGATTGACTATAATAATAATTTGAATTAAATCGTATATTACATAATAAGGTTCCCAAATATATAGATTTATTAAAACGGAAAGTTAAATAGATTGGTAATAGTTATGGAAAAAGTTGTAATAACATGTATCAATTAATGAGAACTAGGATTGCGACCCGCCGCAATGCGGCGGGGAGTCTTTAGTTATAACTAAGTCAATCTAGGACCCGCATGTTATGTTAAACGTGTCAAACGGGGAAAAATAGACGATGTAAAAACGTTCACCCACACACGCACGCTGGGTCGTGTTAACTTGCAAAATTTAGAACGAAACGTAAAAACGTTGAACCAAAGACGCACGTTGCGATGTGTTAAGTCACAAAATTTAGAACCAAGCATAAAGCGAAAAATTTGCGGAATATGAAAACTATAAAGGACCAAAGTTGAAAGTAAAAAAAAGTTATGAGAATAGATTGCAAAAGATAAAAAGTTCTGGGTTAAAAATAAAAAAAAAACAAATAGTTTTGAGTTAAAAATAATTTATGAAATACTTTTGGGTGAAAAGTAAAAAAAAAATCATTTTTTTTGGAAAACCCCCAAAGCCAACGTTACGACAACCATATGCATAACCATTTTTTCTTTGAAAACCCCACAAAGCACACCCTGCGTTGCGGCGGGGCGTAAAATGGTGTCAAATAGTACTAATGTCACACAACCGTAATCGACCACCAACACTGACTCGACCTATGATATGCGTGTTGCGACGAACCTGTCAGACATGGAAAAATATAGGTAAAAACGTTGAACCACACATGCACGTTGCGTCATATTAACTCGAAGTGACAAAAGTTGTGAAGTTAAATGCAAATAATGAAAAGTTTTGGGTTAAAGTTAAAAAAACAAATTATGTAAGGTTAAAATTGTAAAAAGTAAAAACCTTTGGGTTGAAAATAAAAAATCAACTTTTCTTTTTTGAAAAACACCCAAAGCATAATGTACAAGTTATAATGCATAAAAAAGTTGCAAACTTATATATGGAATAATAAATCTAATTCTTTTTAAAACTTTATTTAACAACATTTATATATATAAAAGATTAGAATAGATTTGACGTTATTAATTCAAAAATTTACATCTATTTTTTAATAATAATAGATTTCCACTATATGATGAAAGTCCTATAAATACCCATATTTCGTGTAATTCTTTCTCATTCTTCAATTCTTATACATAACACCTCCTCTTACACGGTTAGTTACTGTATACTGTATTATAAATGTTTAATCTTCCATTGATGATTCTCAAGTTTTTATACAATAACTTTTTATACAATCGTATTTTTTTTATTTATTTTTCAGAGTATTACGAATCATGGAACGTATTGGGGATGACATGTCACACCCCGATCTCCACGTGTCACCGGTGGGCCCGGTGTGGGGTATGGTGACGTAGTGGGCATCGTCATAGACAAACAACACAACATAATAATGCACAGCGGAAGCAGAATAGATTCATTTCAACTTTAAATACAATGTAATAATAATATCACGAGTAGTTGAAACGGATCCACAGGCGGATCAAATAAAATAAGATAAATTGTTCAACAGTTTATTTGTCGTCCGAGCTTGCGAGACTATGGTGGACGCTCTAGGAGACAGCCAGCCTAGTACGTGTAGTACCTGCACTTAACCTTTTGGGAAAATACGTCAGTTTACACTGGTAAATACAAATTAACTGACTCATTTTGAAAATGATTGAAAATTGATTTAAATGCACATGGCATAAATATTTTTATTAACTTGGGATAATTATGCAATATAAACTTGTGAACGAATTACATGCTACTCGTACGTTCGGTAGCCCGGATCTTGTCCGGGTTAAAGATTAATTGACACACCACATTAAAGAGTTATACACGACGGGTGTACGCCTACACCCCGTGCTCTGGTCGTGGCCATCTCGTAAGATAATGCCAAGGATATCCGGGACACGGTCAATAACCCCCCAAATGCTTAAAGTAAAACAAGACTGTTTAAACGAGCCGATCAAATTATTCCAACTTGACACCCAAGGGTGCAGGATTTGTACGCTCGATCAAGCGGTATTCTATATACCGTACCCCAAGCCCGTATAGGGAAAATAAGTCAAAATGTATTTACCTGAGTAAGTATGAATCACAATTGGTAAGTGTAGATAGCTTTTACTGGGCCTCCTATTCTGGAACAAAGGTTTATAATAACCTATTAGATTCCTAACGGGTCTTTATTTAAGCCTAAGCTTAGACCGGTTAGTTTTAAGGACGATACGGTACAAGCGCACGATTAAGCGAAAGACCGGATAGAATGTGATTTAGACCCGACAAGTTTGAATACTTGTATAATATGGGTATACTAAATACATTCTGGATTTTGAGACAAAAATGATAACGTTTGACCCGTTTCGGTCAATTTATGCAAACTAGTTACATAAACCGAACCGAGCGCTAAAAGAGCGTTACGGGTAGGCAAAAGAGTCATATGCAAGTTCCCTGAGATAATATGCTTTAAATATGATATAATATCAGCAAGTTATGTTCTATATTGCCCCGAATGAATTTAAACTCAATTTATGCCTTATAAGGGCATTTTGGTCATTTAAAAGATTATAAAAGAGTTAATTCGGAAATCTGAGTTACATGTCTGATTTATACAGTAAATATACTTAGTTTGACATATTATAACAGTAGGGTATGACCCGTATACATAACTTATCATTTAAAATCAAACTATGCACCGTAGGGGTATTTTGGTAATTTTACAAGGGCTAAAAATGTCAAAACTGGAAATCTGAGTTCAAAATCTTATACTTACTGTTATTATATGAAAATATGCTAAATACATCAGTAGGTATGAATCTTATATGTTTAATATGAGTATAACGCTTACTATGCGCTAGAAATGCTAAAAATGCGATTTAGAGCCGTTTCCGGGTTTTTAAAAGAAAGCTGAGATTTTTATATTTCCAGAATGCTCAAAATAATTTATTTGACAAATAAAATCAGTAGAAAAAGGTTTGGGGTCAAAAGGATTTATAAAACTCATTTTATGGCCTAAACGGTCAAAATCGGCATTAACCGAATCAACTTAGCGTCCTATGATACGATCAGCCAAAAATTAAATAAAAATCATCAAAAATCCCAAAATATTATATAACATCAGTGGGTAAAAAGTTTTATATCAAAACGTGGCCTTAAATAGGTTATACGCTAAATGCGCCGTTTATTTAACATAAAGATATAGTTTTACGATATTGGCCATAACTAAAAATCTGGACCACCAACTGATCTCAAATTTTCGGTGCAAGTTTATAAATTAGTAATAAAGATTTCTACTCTTTCACTTTTCCAAAAATCACGTTTTATATCAAAAAGGGCAAAATAGTCAACTTTTAAGCATAATCGGAAACATGCATATGAATCGGTTAAACATAGACTCAAGTTGCAAAAAATTCCAGAGAGTTACACTTAAATAAAATGGTCAAAAATATACTCTAATACAGATCTCAGACATGCATGCATGGATCCGAATCGAGAGTCAACGAAAAAGTCGTTTTATAAGACTTTCGGTTCCGATCCGAGTTTATACTAAAGATTGTCGAGTTGATTATGATAAAACACATTCTTATATTCATTATAAAGTTATTTTTGATGATCGATCTGATTGCATGTCATCTACATTACCGTTTACGCTATATTTCGCAAAAACACTTCCTGTTGACTTTTTAAGAACATCTTTGACTCGACAATTAGCATGCTTAGAGTGGGAATCAGAGAATACCCTTTTGAGGGTTTGTTTCCCACATAAATACCAACATATAAGTGGTTTCAATTTGAGAAATGACAGAGCCAATTTCGTTTAATCGAAAAGTCAAACTATATGAACAACGGTTTGACTTTTAACTAATAATCAAAGCAAGAACGAATTTGAGGATGATATGAATGCTTACAAAGGTCCTAATGAAGCCTAGAAAGCATTTGGAAGTTGCCTTTTCGTTCAGATTGCTCCTGGATTGCTTGAGAGTTCTTGCAAGTTTGAATGTGTTCTAGTTACTACACAAGTGCCTCAAGAAATGGAGAATTGATCTGATTTAAGGAGGTTGCAGGAGTTGTAGGAAGCTCACAGGTGTCCAAGACATGCATGCTCATCTATTGGTGAGTTTTGGAGGTGCTCCCAGCTGTTTCCCACTCCAAATTCGGACTAAACAGCCCCTGGTCGCGAAATTCTGCATCTGGCAGGGGCATGCGGCCCGCATTAGGCAGCCCAGGCGGGCCGCCTGGGGTCTGCAGTACCCAAACATTTTTCATTTGTTGCAGTTTTGGTCCCTGTCTTCGCACGCGAGGTTTTGGCTACTTATTTTGACTCGTAAACCCTCAAATCTGGTTTTTAAGAACCTTGGGACATTTACCAACATGGTAATGTCCTCGGTTAACTTTGCGCTCACCCGAAAAGCCATGAAATTCGATGTTGACGCTTTTAACCCCTCAAGTACGGTTTTGGCCATAACTTTCTCATACGATAACGAAACTTCATGAAATTTTTACCACATATTCTAGTGAGTATGTTTTAGCATTACAAAGCTTCGGGTCTGCCAAAAGTTCACTCAGAGGTATAAATTCAACATGTTGACACTTTTGGCCCCTGCAGTTTGTAATTCCTCACTTTTGTGCAATTTCCGCTTCGTATGATCCATGATCCATCCGTTTAAGGTTATAAACATTATGTAGGGTTAGCATAGAGTCTATTTATCCATTGTTGACACTTTGGACCCTTGCGTTCCATAGTTTTCACTGTTTGTCAACTTTAGTCCCTCTAAAGTATGTTTTTGCATATCCAATGCCCATGACACGTGTTAATGCATTATTGGACGAAATTTTTCGAGGTGTTACATGACATGATATTTGAAGAGATCTTATCGAGACTACCTGCAAAGGTAGTTTGTCATTTCAAATGTGTTTCTAAACAATGGTGTTATGAATTATCTACACCAAAGTTTGTTTTCATCCATACTCGGCGAGTTGGGAATTCAATACAAAAGAAGCTGCTCTCCTTTAAAGAAAATTCCATTGTCGTTGACGACATAGTATCTGGCAACTTAGAAGTCGATACTAGCAAAACCGTAGCTTTTCCATATGATGTCCATCCATCCTTTTTAAGCATTATATGTTCATTTAACGGACTGATTTTAGTTTGCCTTAAAAGGAATCACAATGAGCTGGTCCTTTGGAATCCAACGACCAGGCGTTTTAAGTTGATATCGGACGACTACTTTATTCGTTATTTTGGTCGACACAACGATACTGGTGGAATGTACTTTGACGAGGACAACGATCTAAAAGTGCTTTATATTAATTGTTACTGGGACGTACTTACTGCTCGTGTATATTCACGACGTCATGACTCATGGAGAAAATTAAATTTCTTGAACGGAACTCAATTAACTTCAAACTTTTATTCATGGTCTTCTGGAATTTATTCCGGCAAAACAATATATTTCATTGTTTCCAATTACTGGATTCCACCTGGTGAAAGGAACATAGTTGCTTTCGATGTTATCTCTGAATCTTTCAGTTTACTTCGTTTTCCGGAGCGTATTGAAGTCAATCCTTGCCAAGTACATTTTCTAACAATTTCGAACAAGATCCATGTCATTGTCGTTCAATATGCCGGTGAACTAATTGCAGATTTGGTCAAATATGAACATGATGACTGGATCAAGGTCTTTTCTTTCAATAAGGCTCGCATAGTTCAACATTTGGAGCCGCAGCAAAGGACAAATGTAATTCAAGACAACAAGTGGTTGATAACCAGTATTTGTGGAGATACCGTTGAAGTTCTACTTTGCAATGATTCTTTTAACTACATCCAACATGTTGACAGCTACAACGGACCGAAAGGCGCATTATTTTTTGAGACAATCGTTTCGCCTTTCGATTAGAAATTATGAATTACTTTGATACTATTTCATCTTTTGTTTCTCGGACTATCTAATTTGTTTCAAGTATCTGAAATTTTATCCTTTCGTTACTTTAATAATCAAAGTATTTTGTACTATGTTTCATCTTTTCTTATATCCGATTAATGTGTGCAGTAAATTACATATTTTAACATTCACTTTGGTAACTGCATTCTTTATTACCAAATACCATCGTTGATTAAGATCCATCCAAAAAAATACAAAAGTTATAATTCAAAAAATAATATCGTTGATGTTTATTAATATAGATATTATATCGTAACACCACCATTAGCATTAACAATAAATATGGAAAACTTTTTAAAAATTTGGTATTTTTTAAACATACAAAAAATACCATATGTAGTTCAATACTTATTGTTAGGTGTCTGTATTAGTATAGAAATATAGAAATTGTATATATATTTCAATACAAAATATGGTGATCATAATTGCAAAGAAACAATATCACATATTGGTAACATAAATTCATCATTACCCCTATAATATCATGTCAAACAACTATTACAATTTCCTTTTTTTTTAAATACTTATACCCGGTTATGTTAATGGGTTCTCACAAATCAACCGAATATAAAGTTCTTCTGCTTTGTTTCTCGAAGTTTAACATACACAATACCCAAGAAACCCTTTGATCTTCATCTTCTTCATACAATCTTCATCAAAATCTTTATCGGTAATTTCTAAATATTTGATACATGCTTTGTTTTTGGTTTAGTTTGTTCATGAAGTTTGTTCAGAAGTTTGATTCCGTCTCTGTTTGGTGATTCCCTATCTTATATCTTATACAAGGAAACGTTTTTTGATACATAAATTGGTTTGTTTTGATATTTTAGTTTTGATTAAACTGGAAACTCAAAGCATTATCTACATAGTTTGTTCTATGTATTTTCATGAAGTTTTATCTTAGGGTTTAAAGCTGATGAATGTTTAGGTATAATGGGGTTATCGTCGTATGTGTATTAATCTATGTCTTGGATCTTATACAAGGATGTATTCTTTTGAGAGTTTTTGTTCTTTATTTTTTAATTTATTTTTAATATTTTTAACCGATTATTATTTTCTTATTATGCATGTCTTCATATTGATCTATAAGATTATAAAAAAACTGATCCTGAATCTATGTATTTGTCTTATTTCTTATACAGTTGTGATGTTATTTGGTATTCCATTCAAAAGATAAATTTGTATGACATAAAGTTATTATAAGATTTGGTCATTTTATTAATGGATTTTATCACGAATAGTCAGAAATTATTGTTTCATTTGCAGATTTGATTGTTTGACTCTTATTTATAAAGGAAGTCTTTTTAAGTTTGTCCTTTAAGAAGTGGCATAAACTACATGTTTAAATTTGGTTAACCTTTATTCGAAACTATGCTTTACCTTTAAAATGGATCTTTTATGTCATGATTACTATCCTCTCGGAAATATGCATTGTTTGATTTTAAATGTTAGATCTTAAATGAATGTTTTCATAGTTTACTGTTTTTATTCAGTGTTAGATTATTGTTTTACGGTCATTAGAGATGTAATCTATAGATAGTTGAATATATTTTATACTGTTTTTTGTGAATTACTGATGTATTATTTTTTGATATTCATGTTATATTGTTTGAAACATATTTAGTAAAAAAAAATCTCTTTATTTTTGTAGTATATGTTTTCCAAAACTGCATCTTTGAATGTAATTTCTCTTTTGGTTAAAATTTTGTTTTATGATGAATCTATATTTATATTTAATAATATTTCTAATGCTCACTTTCACTTAACTCTTTTTTCAGTTCAATTGCTGGTTGTGTTCATAATGGGAGACAATTCCGATGATGAGGTTCTTGAAATATCTCGTGATCAGTTCGTTCATAAAGTAGACGAGGTAAACTACTAATATCTATAAACACATTTTTGATTAATGGTTATATGGCAGTAATTATATTGCATATTGTCCTTTTTAGGCCTTACGTAAAGATTATGGCTTCTTTTTTTCATATGAAGAACCAAATGTCCACCAGGTAATCGTATATTTTTATAAATGTAGATTTTTACATAAAATTCATCTGATATTTAGCATAACAGGTAATCATTTACATTATTTATCTTAATGTAAAATGTGGCATTTTAACAGGATATTTGCATTCAGCAACAAGATGCTATCACCATGAAGGAGGAAGTTGGAAAAACAAGTAAGGGTAAACAACATGACGTTGATTGTACTTCCAAGGGATTTATAGCTGAAGGATCTCAATCTGTCACAAAAGATGTAAGTTTTGAGATTTATACAAATAATATTCATTTGTTAACAATAATATGGTATCGTTTTGAAGATAACAATTTTTTTAATCATAAAGGTAAAGGAAAATATAAGGTCGGTTGGTAGTTCCAAGTCTAAGGAGCGTTTACATGGAAAGAAATTCAGAGAACACACTATTCCTGAAGATCCGGAGTTTTTGAACTTTACACGTAAAGGGGAATACAGGCTGGTATTATTTTTGCTAAATAAATCTTTAAATTTACATTATTTTTCGTTATTATTGGATGTTTAAGATTTAAACTGTTAAATAAACGTTGTTACATGCAGCGTCTTCCGGTCGGGGTATCAAACCGCGCTGGTTTTACAAAGAAGCTTCATAGACTGAAGATTGAAAACCTGCAGGGGCAAGTTAGTACTTATGAAGTCAAACCGGAAAAAAACGGAAGTGCATTACGCTATTCAGTCATAAACTGGCCTGTATTTATGGCTGAAAATAATTTGAATGATGGCAACATGCTTGATTTCACTTATGTGACTTCAAAGAAAACCGACATCTTAAAAAATGTCTGATATGTCTAAGCATAAGTGCACCTATCTTTTATAAACTGTCTTTATAAGAACTGTTTGGTCTTTGTTTTGGTAACTATCTTTTGAACATGTACCTATATGGACTTTTTTCTTAATAGACATTTGTATGGTACCTAACTTTTGTGTATATGTTTAATGTTTATGTTTATGTTTGTTTCTACAACTAAAAATGTATATCAAAATTCCAGAATGCTTTACTACTAAATATACTATTTAGTGTCAATTTTTGTATTGACATTTGTTTGCTACTTAGCCGTGTAATATTGATGATATAATCAATATACGTGATTTGATTATTGTAATTGATAACATACCAAAAATACAAAAAGTATACTTGGAAAGCATGAAAATATATGTAATTTTAAATTTGGAAAAACTTATCAACCATAAATCAAGATAATCTATTGCAATTTAACTTGATATGGTATTAAATGGATTCCAAAAATATGTAAACCACTATTTATATTGAACGAAGAGTCTTATTTCTTTTACTATGTAAGCCTCATGTTTGTTGGTTTACTTGAGGTTTATACATTTAACAATTGGATCTTCTTCTTCTTCTTATTGCAGTAACCTTAATCACATTTCCGGTGATGTCAAAAAGATCGAAAAATGAAATTTTTTCTTCTTCATTAAAAGATGTACAGAATGAGAACATTGCAAACCGTAAGTGCCATTTCATTGAGTTATTGAAATAAAGTATAAATTTAGAGATAAGGTTAGTTAATTTTTCATCTACCATTTTACAGTTATACTCATGTCGAAAAGGTCAAAGATTGAGTCTTCGTCTTTCGGCAACCAACCTTGCAATATAAACAATTCAAGTGGTAGCATTTTGATTATCTTTCAGTTTATTGATTATTAGGTAGATACATGGCTCAAACCATTGACATATACTACTTTTTGTATGCTTTTATTATTGATGTTGCAGGTTGCATATCAAGGATTCCATTTTCAGACATTACTAATGGTATACATATAATCCACACATATATGCATAATCGTTTAACGTGCTGTTATAGTTGTTTGCTTTTTATTTATACTTTGTAATTTGTAATTTTAATTTTTTTTAGTTCGCAATCCTGATACCAATAAGGAAGCGAAAGAGAGACAAAGACAACGAAAAATGTATTTGGATTCTCGGAAATCTCAGTCCCTATGAAGACATTCTAACGCTCTCAGGAATGTATCTTCAGGTAATAGTTGTAAACAAAATCTAACTCTCAAAGGAACGCACTTTCATGTAATAGTTTTAAAGTTAGATGAATTGATAATAATAATGTGACCATGAACGCGTCCTAAACATTTAAATATCTAAACCTTTTGTCCGTAATAACTTATAATCGTATAGTGATGTTGTATTTGGTAGATGACCATTAAAATTAAAGTAGCATTCCAACAGGATACATATACCAAAATATTTAAACAGGTAACATAAGCCAAAATATTATCAAGTAGTTTTCCAACAGCTAACATAAACCAAAATATTTAAACAGGTTCCACAAAAACCATTGCTACATACTTATATACTTATTGCCAAAACCGTTTGTTAGCCAAAATTACCATACAAAATGGTTGAACGGTTTTGATCTATGGTACTAACCCCATTATTCTTCGATTACATCCCTAACAAAGAGTGTAGGCATATCCTGATACCACTCTAAAACGCAAAGATAACCCTTCTTGATGTTGTTTTCACGAACCCATCCTGGCCATCCCAATACACTAAACCTATTTTTCTTTTTTCCTCTTTTTGGTTCAGCCGTGACGTTCAAATTGGTTTCGACACCACGCCTATTTTTAATGGTCACCTTTCCGCAGCGATCGATTCCCATGGCTTTTGCGACCTTTACCGGTATCCGCTAAAAAAGGCCAAAAAAGTATTCAGACTGTAATGATAAAGAGACTAATGACACCATAGAACAACAACAGTTAACTTAGTATACAAATAATCTAACTAACTACTTACAAAACGTGAACAAGAGGAGGGCATGAAAATGATATTTGGTTCTGGTGCGTTCCAGTCAATTTCTTCCGAAGTGAAAGATTCGTCTGAGTCCGAATCTGTTAGCAGGATCACTTCCTTTTCTTTCTTTTGTTTCTTTCGCTCATTTGAAGAACGCGCCATTGACTACATATAATTATTTGGATAAATACTAGATGTTGATTATCATAGAACATGTCGATTTAGGAAAAATCCCCAAATTTAGTAACAATTGTGTGTAACACTTATGCCAAACGAATATACATATCAACAACAATCCTAACCAAAAAACCTAAAACAAACAATAACAGATGTATAGAAAAGAATCAACGAACAATAATAATAATAATAATAATAATAATAATAATAATGCCCCAACGATAAACATGTTCAAATCGAAAGCCTAAACCGACCTAACCGATTAAACAAACAACACAAAACCAATAACTGGAACAATAACGCTAAATCAAGATCAGAAAACCTGTAATTTCGCTCAGAACAAACGCAAATCCATAGAATTTGATGAAACGACGAACAGGATGCCGTTAAATACTAGATGTTGTCTATCACATAACATGTCGATTTATGAAAAATCCCCAAATTTAGATCGCAAATCTGTAACACTGATGAAATTAAAGATCTAGGTTATGTGAGAACATCAGTTTGAATCGTACCTGTTAGTGATTTCTCTTTCTATGCTGATAATGTGAATGCCGAACAACTGAACCAGTTTGTATGCGTATGAAGTTAGGTATTATATAAAGGGGCAATATAGAAAGAGATAAGATCACTGTATATGTAAAGATATCTGATATCGGATATGACTATTAGATTTATAAACACAATTCTTACTTTATTTGATTTACAAAAATAATCCCTATCTTTACTTAATTTTTGTAAAGTTACATATATACACTATAAAATCTATTTGTTTACTTAATGTAATTAAATTATACATATAAAACCGGTTGATTTATAACAAAAAATAATTATTACAACATATTATTTTTTAAAAAAATGAAACAGTGAATTTATAGTTCTAAAGTGACTCAGTAAAAATTATAAATGTTACTAATACATATATAAGTTAAGAACTTACAAATCATTTTCACTGCCGGAAAGAAAGAAACGTATCACTTCTGGTCCATTCCCATTCCATTTTTTATGTCGTCGTTCAAACTACTGCAGATTGTAATATGCTACCAAACTGCAATACAACTTCATTTCTGTTACTCCTTTGTCAAATAACATGCCATTGTATTACACATTACAGTTTCCTATTTTCGAATACTTTATTTGTATTTATACATCAAATTGTATTTATACACATGTATTGTATTTATACACATTTATTTCCTATTATCTCAGATGTCCAGCATCGAACACCTTTGGGAAACATTTCAAACGGTATTATTTAACTTTTTATCGTAATAATATTTACATTTTCAATTTAACCCGTACCATTATTATTTCATGTAGCTTATATGTGTTTTATATTTAATTATTGTCTGTAAGTTTTCATCCCTAAACTTACTCAAGATGAGAGTAGGGAGAGGCGTAAACTGAGAAAATTATACATCGATGGTAAACGTTATAGCATGCAAAAAGGTACATCACAATCAATAGATGTTATAACATCTACTTCTGGTTCATTATCCATCTCGCATGACATGGTCAATGTTACAACAGAGGCGTCCATTGAATATGGAGGTAAAACTTTAATAAATGTTTAAAGTAGGATAATATTTTAAACAAAAATTTTATTTATTAATTGGATAATGTTTATATGTTAATTATATGTTTTTTTTATAATATTACAGTTTTTGAACCGAGACTTCTTCAAAATGACTACAAAGAGAGACGGAGGTTAAGGAAATTATATTTAGACAGTAAAAGATCTACAAGTCTACAACAACGAAAATTATACCCTTCCAATACTTTATCATCTTCTACTGATTTAAGATTGATATCTTTCAACACGCAAAATGTTACTCCTACAACGTCGGTTGTACCTACAAGTAAAAATTATATTTACCGAATAATGCAAATTTAATTTCAAATACAGTATATATGTTTTAGAAAGTTAATAAGTTCGAGTATATTATGTTATTTAGGTAATGTTAGTTGTCTTACAAACAACTTGACTACTCCAATAAACATTCGTCGTTTTTCTCTATCTTCAAATATCACAACTTCTAGCAACACATCTACTATTCTTGAAAGTTCTTCTTTACAGAGGATGTCACCAGGAAAACGTAAGTTATTAAGTAAATCACGAGTTACATCTCCTATACCAATGATTGACTTGACGACAGAGGAAACTACATGTCACACCCTCAAAATACCACCTAGGGAGTGTCCCTGATAGGCGTGTGACCCACTAGCAACGAGCCACCAATTACATTGAATCCATAAGTTCAAAAATAAAGTTTCATCATTTTATATTAAAATCCAAACATAAATTATTCGAAACCAGCAATTTCAGCGGAAGCGTTAACGTATCACAATATAAACATTTTCCAAACAAATGTAAGAACCAATGTTCAATAAATAAAACCAATTGGTGTGAACCATGGCCACTCATGCCCTCCAGCCAGCAAGTTCCTGTTCCAAGATACCTAACGACCTGCGAGCATGTAACAAGTGTATCAGACAAAGCTGGCGAGTTCACAGTTTAAGAAAACGTTTGCTGCCAGTTGTATGTAAAACAGTTCACCGACAAATGCAAGTAATATTGTTAATATCTCAATTCCGAACAAGACGGCTCCTGAAATACATGACTGCCCTTCCCACGTACTCCTATCTAGTACTGGGCCACGACTGGGTCATTAGTTCACATCCGTCCTCTCTAGGAACGGTGTGAGGGTGCCAAACCTAAGTAGCGCTACTAACTAATACCCGTTACCCTCCAGGTAACATAATAAGGGACTTACAAAGATGATAGGTGAGAATATTAACCAATATACCCGTTTTTACCCAAAAGACTTATCCCTCCACGGGATACCCACTGACTGTCCCCAACCACTAGGACGCATGCTCGAATGTAGTGAACTCACCTTGGTTTGCTCGGTAAGACCAGTTACTTGTTTAACAGTCGGTCACAAACATCCTAACATGGTTACCGGTAACGATCAGTTCTATGCACATAAATTACGCATTCTACAATCACATTACACAGGTAGCGTACAAATAGTGCACGTAACATAGTGCAAAACATAACAAAGAATCATGCTACAAACAGACCATAACATTCTCAGTTTTGCGTAAAATAGTATCATGCATACTAGTAGATTGTGTGTAATAGACGTCATAACATGTAGCAACCATTTGCATCACTAATCGGTTTCCCTCTCACGTGCATGTATCATAATGTCACTCGACAAGTTAGTTTGTCAATCACATGAGTGTGTGTATCATAACAATTCACAAGTACTTACATCACGTACTTAACACTTTGCAAAGTATGCTCATGATCTTGTAATACATCTTAGGCATTTAGCACATACATAGTGATTCATAACATAGCCCTACATGGCATGACATAAAGTTCAACACCTATTAGTTCTTCATTGCTGTTTGGATCACGCATCACGCATTCACAACATACCCTGCCTACTTCACTTAGCAATTCATTAGAGTTCTCTCAGTAGTGCACAGCCCAACTGTTTCCGGCCCAACCAACGCGTGCGACCCGGTTCCCTCGGTGCGACCCGTCAGAAGATGCAGCCCAGGCCTGAGACAAACCCGTGTGTGTGCGGTCCGATCCTCAAGCGTGGCCCAACTAGTGTGCTTTTCAGTTTGGGCTTGTGGGCCGGTGTGCGATCATTTGAGGGTGTGCAACCACGCTATTAGTGTGCGACCAAGGGTGTATTAAATCAGTTATTCTACATCATTGATTTCGGATGATCAGTTACACAATTATCACTCCATTTATTACTAAACTATATAGTTTATATGTTACCAGGTATCATCACCATTATCACCTAAACAATTACATCAACATCTAACATGAATCATCATTTTTTTTTTACATCGATTAATGCAAGGCATAACATTCTTTTGACTACAATTAGTTTACCTGCATGAGTACTAAGTCAAAACTCACCATAGCACAATTATTCCATCACATGGGGCACACCCTCCTTTCTATTGGACCTCACAAAGAAATTGTGGCTGACAACTTGATCTAATCACAAGCACTACTCTAATCGAGACAATATGCATTTAATTCAGATCACTACATCGATTCAATATGATTCTTTAAATGGTGCGGCCCAATCAGTTTTATAGAATTTGTGGTTTTTAGTCAATAAATTTGAATGGTGGCCCATGTGAGGCTTCATTCTTGACGGCAAACCATACACCAAACCATGTGATGCTTTAATAATTACATCTAACAAAACCCTAAGACATACCCATCATTCAAAGCATTACGGATCCTAGGCCAACATCCCAAACAATTTTCTTTTATCTCTTCTGTTTATTATCATAAATAAATGGCGTATGCCTAGATTTAATACAACATACAAACAATTCCTACGAACATGCTTTTAGTCTAAACACAACAACACTTAATCACAATTCATACATAATCAATACAACCAATATATGAAAGGAACATACCGAACAGAGAATTATAGGTAGAGGAGGAAGTTATGAGAAGGAGGGGGGTCTGAGTCCATTGCCGTCGCGCAATAGGTAGGGGAAAATAGGGTTTGTTCTAGTTTGTTTTCATAATTATTCATGTAAACATGCAGCTATATGGACAAGGAACTAGGCCGGTTATGTTTTGCTAATCAAACAGTGGATTTGGGCCGAGACTACACAATAATGAGGAACGGTATTTGGGCCGAGTCTAAAGGTTTATTCATTGGTGTTACTTATCATGTTTGGGCCAAGTTCAATGAACTATGCCAATATATTAACAGCAACAACCCTCCTCGACTAACATGCACCCTAGTTATGAAATATTAACAATCATCATGCAATATTAAAACTAGTAATCATAGTGCTAACACTTCCAATACACACCACGAATACATTCCAGATTGCAATACAATTTGTTTCACCTCTTGCAAAATCATCATCATCAGTTACTGTTCTCATACATATCGGCGTGCACATAATCATAAACGTATAGACTTACAGTTTTATGCACACAACGCTAACTCATAAGGTCATATTCATCATAATTAAATTACCGTCACAATCACAAGTGTTACTGATTTCTATCGTCGTAAAGGATATGAAATAGAAATATCAAGAAACAGGATCTCGTGACGAAGAGATACAGACCATGAAAGTTCGGGTTGTCACATCATCCCCAACTTGAAAGAAATTTCGTCCCGAAATTTAGTACGTAGTTACTGAGGAAGCTAGTTAGGTTGTGTAGTTTTCCTGGGGTGTCACATCATCCCCCCGTTGGTTTGGAATTTCGTCCCGAAATTCCGTTGTAGCTTCAGCCTCAGTAGTGGTTGCATTGTTCTCGAACAACTGGGGATATTTGTGTTTTATTTGGTCTTCTCATTCCCAAGTGAACCCTTGGCCACGACGGGAGTTCCAACGAACTCGAACAATAGGTATCTTGGTGCGTTTGTGAATCTTAACGTCTTGGTCTGTTATTTCAACTGGTTCCTTGACAAATTGCAACTGATCGTCGATAGTGAGCTCCTTCAGAGGAACTATGAGGGTCCCATCTGACAGACACTTCTTTAGATTTGACATGTGAAAATCGTTGTGAACTCCACTGAGTTTTGCGGGTAGGTTTAGTTTGTAGGCCACCTTGCCTATTTTCTCAAGGATTTCGAACGGTCCGACGTATCGCGGGTTAAGTTTGCCTCGATTACCAAAACGAACAACATCTTTCCAAGGTGAGACTTTGAGTAGCACTCGATCCCCGACCTGGAACCCGAGTGGTTTCCTGCGCTTATCAGCGTAGCTTTTCTGACGGTCACGAGCTGCCGTCATGCGTTGCCGTATCTGAGCAATCTTTTCTGTTGTGTCTACTACAAGTTCTGGACCGGTGATTTGGCTGTCACCAACTTCTGCCCAACAAAGAGGTGATCGACATTTATGTCCGTACAATGCCTCAAACGGAGCGGCCTGAATACTGGTGTGGTAGCTGTTATTATACGAAAAATCTACTAACGGTAGATGTTTTTCCCAGCCGTTACCAAAATCAATCACACATGCCCTAAGCATGTCTTCAAGGGTTTGGATGGTGCGTTCAGAGTGCCCATCCGTCTGTGGATGAAAAGCGGTGCTTATGTCTAGACGTGAGCCAAAGGACTTGTGCATTGCTTGTCACAGTTCAGAAGTAAAACGCGCATCACGATCGGAAATAATGGAGGTTGGCACCCCGTGCCTCGAGACCACTTCTTTCAGGTAGATGACTGCAAGTGTAGAAACTTATCCGTTTCCTTGCTGGTTAGCAGTATGCTGGTTACTTGAGACAATCAACGATTATCCAATTGATATTGCTTCCGTTTCGACTTGTAGTAGACTAGCGACCGAATCCATGGCAGCATGTTTTCGCTTTTGATATAGGTGTTTCTGGTTGTTAACACTTCACTTTGACTTTCCCACAAGTCAAACACCATTCCCATACTTGGATAGGTGGGCTTTCGTGCCTGATTACCAGTACAAGGTTTATAGATCCTAGTATCTCTCACCAACAACCCGGATTACTATACTATCAAGGTCGATGTGCTTGCTCAACACGAGTTCTCTACAATAGTCGTATAGTGAGGTCCACATTCGTTCTATGAGGTAACGAGTATCGTCCAACCTGTCAAAGGTTGCTTCTCCATGCCCCGCATGGGTTCAATTTGAAAATCCTCTTCCTTCGGTTCTTCGGTTTGAACAGAGCGTGTCTAATCAGGTAAGTTAGAGTCGGTAATGAGCTACAAGGCTCGTGTACTTTCAAGTTTCATAGTTGTAATCATCAAAAAGTTCCCTCCAGCGATGCCATTAACTGATTTAGCTCTGTCGAAGCCAAGGTACACGGGAGGCCCTTGTGATCGATCTAAATAACGCACTTGGTACCGTCCAAGTAATGCCTCCATCTAAAATCCCAAGACCACGGTTTTCACCGCCAGTTGTGTGTCGTGCGGTTCCTCTTTGTAACTCCATCACGTAAGTCATCGCTCTCTCGTGTTGCGTTGTTGTGTAACTGGGACTCTGATTCAGACCATCATGGCATACCCCTAAATCACCCGCACCCTCGGGTAAAGACGATGCTCAGTGTATCACAGAGCTGGAATTCGAAAGTTGGAAAGACGTCCTCCTGTTTTGTCTTTCACGAACACAGCACCCTGCTGTGCTAAAGAGATCTAATCTGCGCGACCTTCGAAAATCCTGTGGTTAAGCTGCGATAATATCTAGTGAGACCAAGAAATTCCTGTATTCTCGAAGGGGTCTTTGGTATCGATCAGTTTCTAACAAGATGCCTCTTAGCGAGATCCACGTGTATTCCCACTTTGTTGGTTACATGATCAAAATGTTTCTCTCGAATCTAGATGTAACATTCAATAAGACTCTCGAAGGGGTCTTTGGTATCGAGCAGTTTCTAACAATGGCCACACTGCGTTTGATCTGCCGTTATAGGAACATTCTCCCCCTTATACTTCAATCTGACAATAGAGCTTGACCCTCACTACTAGTGGCCAGGCGGGCAATACATGGTGGAGGTAAACGATTCTTGGCTGTCACCTTGCTGAGGGCTCGGAAATCGGTACACATGTCCAACGATAAGGCTCATCTTTATGGATATAACTGGGGCTCCCCCGGCAAAAGAGCTAGGTTCGACAAAACGTCTGTCCAGCAACTCCTGTAGTAGGTTAGACAGTTCTTGCAACCCACCTGGTGCAAGACGGTAAGGAGTACAAATAACAAGGGCTGCCTCTGGCGCAGGGTCAAAATGTGATTCTGATTAACAGTTGTGGGAGTAATCCTGTAAGTTCTTCGAGTGGCTCATTTGAAGAAATCACATACAATTGATGAATCCTCGATCCTCTTTCCTTAGCCTTATTATTAGTGACGGGTGCTAGCATAGCGGAATAATCCTTCCGTAGACACTTTTGGGCCTTCATAGCTGGAATGGCGCTAACCCTTGCACCACTCTGACGCTTTAGAATAGACAACGATCCTCCACTAAGGAGAATGATATGTAAAATCTTCTCCTCACAGGGTCTATCTACACGATCTCTGAATAATCAATCCACACTAACTACTGCATCAAACCATTAAGGGTAGTAGTAGGAAGGTCGATGTTGAGCACTTGTCCCACGAGGTCGACTTTGCAACCCACAACACGTGAGGTTCCATTTGTCTTGTCATCAGCCGATTCCACAACAGGTTCGGATTCAAGGAGTATCAGGGTCAAGCAAAATAGATACGAAGCGAATAGCTACCCGTACAAGCCACCATGATGTTGCTAAGCCTGGTGTCGCCTAAGCCGGTCCTGAATTCCCTTCCACGAGTACCACTTCCAGTGTTGTTGCTACTGCTACTAGAATTCTCAAAACTGTTATTGTTCCATGGGGTGTTGGCGTCCTGACTTAACATCGGCCAATTCTTGTTGAAGCCACCATTATTTCCATACCGAAAGTCATGATTTGCGAGTACCTTGATGTCATTGAGACTGTTGCTTCTAATGTCATTGCTCAAAACAGAGTCCTGCGGTCTTTCGCCAACAGGGTCCACCTTTTCACAATCCGTGCCACGTCCTAAGGCGCTACTTATTGTGCTGGTAGTTACACAGTATACACCTTCGTCGACTGTCATCGTTTATGTCCCGATTGATTGATTCGTGAGAGTTGACTCTCATAAGTCGTTGTTTAGGGTTTAAGGATTCAGTGGAAGTAAAATTGCTGGTGCTCGCTGCGGTAATCAGGGTCGTTCTAGTACTGAGGTTGGTAAGGCACTACGCTCATCCCCTTGTCCATCATTCTTGCATGCTCACTGAGTACTACACAATTTGTTTCCAGAGTGTTTGTAGAAGTGATCGCACGTCGAGGTCTAAGAAGTTAGTACAGTGAGTTCCAGCAAACAAAGAGGAGTGTGAGAGGTATAGACTAATCATTGATGTTGCAACATCCACTCAGGGACGTTCGTACAAGCACCTAACATTCTACACAAATCGCTAGGCGTTCAGATGAGTGTTCAGGTGATACTCGATAACATCGAGATTCGTAAGGGTTCAGAAAGGAGTGAAAAGATCATGTTCGAGTAAGAGACAATCACTGCTACGGCTCTTATAGACTGTTGTGTTTCACATCGATCAAATAACAGAACGGAACCCCTTCTTCAATTGTTAAGCCTTACTGGGACTCGCATGCACCCCACATTATTATTATGTGTGCACCCACAATAATATTGTGATTTGCATGCTCATCTCAGCTCCTCCTAACTCATGTCAAATGGTTCCTCAAACTCAAGTAGCAAGCAAAGAACATCACAAAATGCGAGTCATGAATGTCTAAGGAAACACCACACTACCCATCACATAACACATGCAAGTGATGAATTCATACGGTTGTGCTAGACGTGCAATCACATGCAATATCATATGTAAGTGTTCACTAGTTATGCAGTAAAGTAAGTAAACGAGAGACGAACCTTGCAGTCTGGAGCTGAGTGTCATGGTCGTTTTCAGATCTGTTCGGTTATAGTCTGGTTTTATAGAAACGTTTTTAAAACCAAATTCACTATAACCAGTGGCTCTGATACCAAACTGTCACACCCTCAAAATACCACCTAGGGAGTGTCCCTGATAGGCGTGTGACCCACTAGCAACGAGCCACCAATTACATTGAATCCATAAGTTCAAAAATAAAGTTTCATCATTTTATATTAAAATCCAAACATAAATTATTCGAAACCAGCAATTTCGGCGGAAGCGTTAACGTATCACAATATAAACATTTTCCAAACAAATGTAAGAACCAATGTTCAATAAATAAAACCAATTGGTGTGAACCATGGCCACTCATGCCCTCCAGCCAGCAAGTTCCTGTTCCAAGATACCTAACGACCTGCGAGCATGTAACAAGTGTATCAGACAAAGCTGGCGAGTTCACAGTTTAAGAAAACGTTTGCTACCAGTTGTATGTAAAACAGTTCACCGACAAATGCAAGTAATATTGTTAATATCTCAATTCCGAACAAGACGGCTCCTGAAATACATGACTGCCCTTCCCACGTACTCCTATCTAGTACTGGGCCACGACTGGGTCATTAGTTCACATCCGTCCTCTCTAGGAACGGTGTGAGGGTGCCAAACCTAAGTAGCGCTACCAACTAATACCCGTTACCCTCCAGGTAACATAATAAGGGACTTACAAAGATGATAGGTGAGAATATTAACCAATATACCCGTTTTTACCCAAAAGACTTATCCCTCCACGGGATACCCACTGACTGTCCCCAACCACTAGGACGCATGCTCGAATGTAGTGAACTCACCTTGGTTTGCTCGGTAAGACCAGTTACTTGTTTAACAGTCGGTCACAAACATCCTAACATGGTTACCGGTAACGATCAGTTCTATGCACATAAATTACGCATTCTACAATCACATTACACAGGTAGCGTACAAATAGTGCACGTAACATAGTGCAAAACATAACAAAGAATCATGCTACAAACAGACCATAACATTCTCAGTTTTGCGTAAAATAGTATCATGCATACTAGTAGATTGTGTGTAATAGACGTCATAACATGTAGCAACCATTTGCATCACTAATCGGTTTCCCTCTCACGTGCATGTATCATAATGTCACTCGACAAGTTAGTTTGTCAATCACATGAGTGTGTGTATCATAACAATTCACAAGTACTTACATCACGTACTTAACACTTTGCAAAGTATGCTCATGATCTTGTAATACATCTTAGGCATTTAGCACATACATAGTGATTCATAACATAGCCCTACATGGCATGACATAAAGTTCAACACCTATTAGTTCTTCATTGCTGTTTGGATCACGCATCACGCATTCACAACATACCCTGCCTACTTCACTTAGCAATTCATTAGAGTTCTCTCAGTAGTGCACAGCCCAACTGTTTCCGGCCCAACCAACGCGTGCGACCCGGTTCCCTCGGTGCGACCCGTCAGAAGATGCAGCCCAGGCCTGAGACAAACCCGTGTGTGTGCGGTCCGATCCTCAAGCGTGGCCCAACTAGTGTGCTTTTCAGTTTGGGCTTGTGGGCCGGTGTGCGATCATTTGAGGGTGTGCAACCACGCTATTAGTGTGCGACCAAGGGTGTATTAAATCAGTTATTCTACATCATTGATTTCGGATGATCAGTTACACAATTATCACTCCATTTATTACTAAACTATATAGTTTATATGTTACCAGGTATCATCACCATTATCACCTAAACAATTACATCAACATCTAACATGAATCATCATTTTTTTTTACATCGATTAATGCAAGGCATAACATTCTTTTGACTACAATTAGTTTACCTGCATGAGTACTAAGTCAAAACTCACCATAGCACAATTATTCCATCACATGGGGCACACCCTCCTTTCTATTGGACCTCACAAAGAAATTGTGGCTGACAACTTGATCTAATCACAAGCACTACTCTAATCGAGACAATATGCATTTAATTCAGATCACTACATCGATTCAATATGATTCTTTAAATGGTGCGGCCCAATCAGTTTTATAGAATTTGTGGTTTTTAGTCAATAAATTTGAATGGTGGCCCATGTGAGGCTTCATTCTTGACGGCAAACCATACACCAAACCATGTGATGCTTTAATAATTACATCTAACAAAACCCTAAGACATACCCATCATTCAAAGCATTACGGATCCTAGGCCAACATCCCAAACGATTTTCTTTTATCTCTTCTGTTTATTATCATAAATAAATGGCGTATGCCTAGATTTAATACAACATACAAACAATTCCTACGAACATGCTTTTAGTCTAAACACAACAACACTTAATCACAATTCATACATAATCAATACAACCAATATATGAAAGGAACATACCGAACAGAGAATTATAGGTAGAGGAGGAAGTTATGAGAAGGAGGGGGGTCTGAGTCCACTGCCGTCGCGCAATAGGTGGGGAAAATAGGGTTTGTTCTAGTTTGTTTTCATAATTATTCATGTAAACATGCAGCTATATGGACAAGGAACTAGGCCGGTTATGTTTTGCTAATCAAACAGTGGATTTGGGCCGAGACTACACAATAATGAGGAACGGTATTTGGGCCGAGTCTAAAGGTTTATTCATTGGTGTTACTTATCATGTTTGGGCCAAGTTCAATGAACTATGCCAATATATTAACAGCAACAACCCTCCTCGACTAACATGCACCCTAGTTATGAAATATTAACAATCATCATGCAATATTAAAACTAGTAATCATAGTGCTAACACTTCCAATACACACCACGAATACATTCCAGATTGCAATACAATTTGTTTCACCTCTTGCAAAATCATCATCATCAGTTACTGTTCTCATACATATCGGCGTGCACATAATCATAAACGTATAGACTTACAGTTTTATGCACACAACGCTAACTCATAAGGTCATATTCATCATAATTAAATTACCGTCACAATCACAAGTGTTACTGATTTCTATCGTCGTAAAGGATATGAAATAGAAATATCAAGAAACAGGATCTCGCGACGAAGAGATACAGACCTTGAAAGTTCGGGTTGTCACACTACAGATGAAGCAATTTACAAAGGAGTTTCAACATGTATAATCACAATTACTTTATTTATTGAATTAATTAAATAGTATATATTATTTTTATATTTATATTACTTCGTAAAGTAATATTCTTTTTTTCTTCAACTAACTTTACAGATTATTTCGACCATGGTGACCAATGTATTACTTGTGAAGTATGCAATGCTAAATTATGGGATGCAGAAAAAGGAAGGGGAAGAAAAGAGAAAGGAAGAATATGCTATTTCTTATGTTGTGGTTATGGCAAAGTAGAGCTACCAGATTATAAAGATGCTGTCCCAAGTTATAAGAAACTTTTTATGTATAAGGATAAAGAAAGCAAACATTTTTTGAATAATATTCGACGGTATAACTCCATGTTTGCTTTCACGTCAATGGGTGGTAAGGTTGATCCCACTGTTAATAGAGGTAATGGACCATTCTGCTACAGAATTAGTGGTGAGAACTATCACAGCACTGGAAGCCTGCTTCCGAAAAACGGAGATCAACCAAAATTTTGCCAGCTCTACATTTTCGATACTGAAAACGAACTTTCCAACAGACAATCCGTTTTTAGGTAATTATAATAAACTATAAATTTTTGTCCCACCGAAGCTTTCTAAATTATTTTTTTTATTAATATTGATGTTTTTTGACACTCCGCTATTTTTTAACCAGTCGTTCCAAGGATACATCTTCCTCAAGTGTGGCTGAACTTGATAGTAAACTGATTGAACATATAAAATGTGTTTTAGATTCAGAAAATCAGTTGGTAAAAGCTTATAGGATGGTTAGAGACTGTTTTCATGAAAACCCTGATCTTAATCTCAAGCTTCGTCTAATTGGTATTAGAGAAAAGGATGGACGAACGTATAATTTACCAACCTGTGGTGAAGTTGCTGCTCTAATTGTGGGGGATATTGCCAACACAATCAACAATAGAGATATAGTTATTGAAACGCAGACAGGTACTTTGAAACGAATTAGTGAATTGCATCCTTCATACCTTGCACTTCAATATCCTATTTTGTTCCCTTATGGGGATGATGGTTACAGAATTGACATCCCTCATCGAGGTGTCGTAGACGTAATCAATAAGAAACGTCCAAATTGTACAATGAGAGAGTTCTTTGCATATCGTGTGCAAGACAGAATTAATCAGTTTTCATTGATTCTAAATTCAAGGAGACTCTTCCAACAATTCTTGGTTGATGCGTATACTATGATTGAGAGTGAAAGGCTTAACTACATACGACTTCAACAAAAGAATCTAAGGTCAGATAGCTATGAAAGTCTCTGTGAATTAAGAAATAAGGGTCAGCAAGACATATCTAAGGTTGGAAAACAAATCTTTTTTCCTTCTTCGTTTACCGGTGGCGCTAGATATATGATGCAAAATTATTTAGATGCCATGGCTATCTGTAAGTGGTTTGGTTATCCGGATTTTTTTATAACCATCACTTGCAATCCAAAGTGGCCTGAGGTTAAAAGGTTTCTTAGAGACACAAATCTTAAACCTGAAGATAGGCCCGATGTACTGAGCAGATTGTTTAAAATAAAGTTGGATTCAATTTGCAAAGATTTTAAAGAACGACATCTATTTGGAAAAGTTGCAGCAGGTATTTTATCAGATTGCTTTTTATATACATATTAGATTATTTAAATCTACTAATGATATCTTTTTTGTACAGTTGTTTACACAATCGAGTTTCAAAAGAGAGGATTGCCTCATGCCCACCTATGCTTATTCTTGTAAAATGAATCCAAACTTCCGATGGTAGACCATGTTGATCCATTTATAACTGTAGAAATCCCTGATGAAGATGAAGATGCAGAATTATATGCGCTTGTGAAAGACTATATGATTCATGGTCCATGTGGTAACGCTAATTTAAGTTGTCCATGTATGGTTGACAATAAGTGTTCGAAGGGTTTTCCAAAGAAATTTCAAGATCATACTACACTGGATTCAAATGGATTCCCAATATACAGAAGAAGAGATAATGGTGCTTCTGTAGTAAAAAATGGAATCGACTTAGACAACCGAAGTGTTGTGCCATACAACAAAAAACTTTTGAAACGGTACCAGGCACATATAAATGTTGAGTGGTGCAATCAAGCCGGATCAATTAAATATTTGTTTAAATATATAAATAAAGGCTCTGATAGAGCAACCGTTGTTGTTGTCCAACATGATAATAACAATGAAGAACTAGAACAGGACGAGGTCAAAGAATATTATGATTGTAGGTATCTCTCAGCTTGTGAGGCATCTTGGAGGATCTTCGCCTACGATGTGCATTACAAGACTCCTTCTGTTATAAGGCTGCCTTTCCATCTTCCCGGAAAACAACCTGTTGTTTTTGGACCCGACGAGGATATTAATCAAGTCCTTAACAAACCATCTGTCAAAGCATCAATGTTTCTTTCCTGGATGGAACGTAACAAACACCCGAATGACACAGTGGCCCGTATACTTACATATGTTCAGTTTCCAAGTTGGTATGTATGGAAGCTTGATAAACGTTGTTGGGAACCTAGACAAAGACATAAGTCAATTGGGAGAATTCACGCTGTAAGTCCGTCTCTTGGGGAAGCCTATTTTTTAAGAATTCTTCTTAACAAAGTGAAAGGACCAAAATCTTTTGATGATATTAAAATAGTTGATGGTAAGGTATATGATACATTTAGAGATGCATGTTATGCACTCGGTCTTTTGGACGATGACACAGAATACACTGAGGCAATCAAGGAAGCAAATGAAACAGGATCCCCTTCGTATCTTCGTAATTTATTTGCTACTTTGATGTTAACAAATACGTTATCCAGACCAGAGGTTGTATGGGAAAGCACATGGAGATACATGACAGACGACTTTATCTACAGACTTAGAAAATATCATCGAGTTCCAGGTAATTCTTTTACACAAAATGTTGTTCTTCTCCCCTTTTTTTTTGTTTTTGGTTGTGATACAAAAAAAAAAAAAAAAAACTATTTCGCTTTAAAGAAAACATGGTTTTGTGTTTCATTTATGATATATTCTTTGGTTCATTAAATATTTTTTTTATTACATAATATATTTTTTTTTCATTTTTTACAGCTTTATCAATTCCAGATGAGCAGCTTAAAAACTACGTTTTGAGTGAAGTTGAAAAATTCTTAGCTAGAAACAACTCATCACTCAAAAGATTTGAGACAATGCCGTACCCAGATAATGCGTCTATGTCTGATTCAGACAATCGTCTGATTAACGAGGAGCGTATCTACGACAAAACCAATCTTGAAATTGAATTTAATAATCAACTTAATTTGCTAACTGATGAGCAACAGTCAGTTTTCCAACAAATAATCAACGCAATTGAGGGTAACAAAGGTGGGGTTTTTTTTGTGTACGGCTATGGTGGGACCGGGAAGACCTTCTTATGGAAGACATTATCTGCGGCAATCAGATCAAAAGGTCAAATTGTATTAAACGTTGCTTCCAGTGGGATCGCGTCGTTGTTATTGTCTGGTGGCAGGACCGCGCATTCCAGGTTTCGTATTCCATTGAATCTTACAGAGGATTCAGTTTGTAATATAAAACCTGATGGAGATGTAGCTAGACTACTTCACGAAACAAACTTGATTATATGGGATGAAGCGCCTATGGTCCATAAGCATGCATTCGTAGCGTTGGATAGAACAATGAACGACATTTTCAATATCGACACTTCCAACAGATCAAATATCCGCTTTGGAGGAAAGGTTATTGTTTTAGGAGGCGATTTTAGACAGATCCTTCCTGTTGTTCCAAATGGTGGAAGACAAGAGATTGTCAATGCCTCATTAAGTTCGCCTTATCTTTGGGATACATGTAAGTTGCTGAGACTAACAAAAAACATGAGGTTAACAGTTGGAAGTTCAGCATCGGACGCTGAAGAAATAAAACAATTTGCAAAATGGCTTTTGGATATAGGCGAGGGAAATGTTGGTGGTCCAAATGATGGAGAAGCATCAATTGAAATACCAAGCGATCTTCTGATCACTGATACATCGGACCCCATTTCAACTTTAATTGATTTTGTGTATCCTTCAATTCTTGAAAACTTCAACAATCAAAATTATTTCAGTGAGAGGGCTATACTTGCACCTAAGAACGAGGTTGTGCATGAAATTAATGATCGGTTGTTGTCACTATTCCCAGGCGAAGAACGAGAATATCTTAGTTCAAACAGTCTTTGTCAGTCTGAAAATCCAAACGCTACACAACAAAAACTATACTCTCCCGATGTGCTTAACGGTCTTAAAGTATCCGGCTTACCTAATCATAGGCTAGCACTAAAAGTAGGTGTGCCGGTGATGCTCTTACGTAACATTGACCAACAAAATGGTCTTTGCAATGGTACACGACTACAGGTCAAAAAAATGTATAACCGTGTAATAGAAGCCGAGATAATATCCGGAGGGAACATAGGCACTCGCACTTATATACCAAGGATTAGTTTGATACCTTCTGATAAAAAAATTCCTTTTGAGTTTCAAAGGAGACAATTTCCGTTGGCTGTTTGTTTCGCAATGACTATTAACAAGAGTCAGGGACAATCACTGTCTAGAGTTGGTCTGTATCTGAAACAGCCAGTTTTCACCCATGGTCAGCTGTATGTTGCTTTATCGAGATTTAAAACCAGACAAGGAGTTAAACTTCTGATTTTGGACAATGACGGCAAACCTACTAATAAAACGACAAATGTAGTTTACAAAGAAGTATTTCGTGACTTGTGATCTCCATGTACTCATTCATCGTTCGATCATTCATTCCATGTAACTGTTCTCTAAAATGATCCATAACATTTTTTTGAAGTTATTTAATGTTTATTTTTTGTTGTTTTTTAATCAATTTTGTTAACGTAATACAAAACATGTATACTCATACACACACTTAAATATTAACCTAAAATTCTACATAAATAAACAGTACGTTCACTTATAATTCGCTATCCATTATCTTCCATAAACACAATATTACACAAATTTGCATCATCATTTATCTCTAGATATTACATTATTTGTCTCATTGTAGTTTACTAATTTATTATTACTTGAACGGTTATTTAATTCAAACGATTACTTCAATAAATTAAACTTATTCATTTGTTTTTTAGTCCACCCGCGAACCTCGCGGATTCTTAAACTAGTTACATATAAAAAATTACAGACATTTAAAAATGTAAGGAAATGTTAAACATTCAACAACTGTTGCAATTACTATCCTACCCTTCCAAGTTCCAGCCACTTGTATTCCTTCCATATGATGTGGCGTGCCTACAACCTTTTATCTACAAGATTAATGACTCAAATCTGCTTTTACTGTTTGTAACATCTACAAGATTAATGACTCAAATATGCTTTTACTGTTTGTAACGTTTAATTATTTGTAGCCAACCACTAAATATAATCACTATGATTAATTTGATTTTTTTATGTCTTTTATGAGTTATAATATTTGAGTTCTTGTATTCATTGTTGTTTTAGCACGCTTGTGTGTAATTTTTTTTTTGTCAAAGCTGTGGAAGATTAATTCATGAGTTAAATGCTTGGTTGGTTCTTGTGGTTTGCAAAAATTTCATACTTGGTCCTAGTGGTTTACTAATTACACGCGTGGTCTCAAAACTTGTCAAAAATGCACTCGGTTGGTCCCTAGCCCTAACCTCTGTTAAATTTCTCAGTTAACTAAGTGTGAAATGACTATATTACCCTTGAACAATTAAAAAACTAAAACTAAGAATTAAAAAATTAAAAAAAAGGATATATATGAAAGCTCTGCATTTCATCTTCATCACCATCATCATCTTCATCACCAACCCACCTCCATCGTCACCTTCAACCCACCACCACCTCCACCGTCACCTTCAACCCACCACCACCACCTCATTTTGAGATTTAATGGAATCAGACAACACGGTGGATAAAAAACCGACCACCAAGCTTACAGTTTAAACGGCTCCGCTGATGTCGAACACATCGTTGCTTCAGTACAGCGGCTGTTGATGAATCGGAAGTCGAAGCGGAAGCTACCTGAATCGAATCGGTGTCTCCGTCACGGTCGGAAGTCGAAACAAAAGCTCCCTGAATCGAATCGGTGTCTCCATCACAACAGTTAGATCTGAACAGATTTGATCTGAATCGAATCGGTGTACAATCGTTGATCTGAGAGGCTGTGATTCAGGTGAGGTTTGTTGGACAATTGTGGATCTTGGTGGATCTTGTGATCTGGGTATGATGAAATTGGGGAGATTGGTTAGAATTAGGGTTAGGGTTTGTTGTTTATAGTTGTTGAGGAATTAGGGGATTGTTGATTCATTATGCAGCTACACTTCTCACCTAGCATGAGAAGTGTAACGATATCGAGCAGTAATGGGCTTATTGATTTTATGAAGATCAAGGTTGCAGCTCGTCATATTCTTACAGGACTTTGTTTCATACTATTTTGTTTCTTGCTTTCTTGTTGTCGTTTGTGTTTATTCTTACTGCTTTGGTTACCCTTGAAGGTGTCAACAAGTGCTCATCTATAGGTATGTTGTCTTGATCGGCTTTTTCTTGTGTGTGTGTGTGTGATTATTGTGATATTGGGATTGGTTTCTAGATCTTGAAAAGTTGTGGTGGTTGTTTCTTGGTTTCATCAGTTTGGTGTTTCTAGATCTTGATTTGGTTTATTGACATTGGTGATGAAGATGATGATGGTGATGAAATGCAGAGCTTTCATATATATCCTGTTTTTTAATTTTTTAATTCTTAGTTTTAGTTTTTTAATTGTTCAAGGGTAATATAGTCATTTCACACTAAGTTAACTGAGAAATTTAACAGAGGTTAAGGCTAGGGACCAATCGAGTGCATTTTTGACAAGTTTTGGGACCACGCGTGTAATTAGTAAACCACTAGGACCAAGTATGAAATTTTTGCAAACCACAGGGACCAACCAAGCATTTAACTCTTAATTCATAGATGAGTGTGGTCTTGATAACTTTTATTTGAGTCCCGAAATTTGAGCATCATTGATTTCATGAAAACATAGATTTTATACAAGTTCGATGAAGTTAATATATAAAACAACAGGTTAAGTTATTTTACAAAGGTTTTTAAAAATAAAAAGTGTACGAAAGCATTATAAAGTGACAAATGTCCAACTGTCCAAGAACCTAAAACCTAAACCAACTACACCATCACCCAAAACCTAAACACCCACCCACCCCACCATCACCCAAAAACCTAACCCCCCTCCCCCCCCCCACAAAAAAAAAAAAAAAACCTAAAAACCTAAACCCCCCCCCCCACCCCCACCCAAAAACCTAAATCCCGGATCACCGACCCAAAAAAAAATGTTTGGCTTTTTTTTTGTGTAGTGGGTTTATTTTTAGGAGCATTTGTACACTTCTTATTTTTAGAAGCATTTGTACACTTCTTATTTTTAGGAGCCTTTGTATTTGATCCTAAACCATAAAACTACATATTAGAAGATAGTTTAAGTTTTTTTAACGATCAGCAAAAGTCCGATCATTTGGTAAACTCAAGGGCAAAAAGTTATCCACGCCTGTGAACACAAAAGGTGATGGTGACCTAGTTAACCACCATTCCAATTCCAAAGGAAACCCACCATCGAGTGGTCCGAGGGTGCCTCGACACCCACTGATTTTTGCTCATAGTGTTAATTTTATTGAAAAATTTCAACAAAAATTAGTTTAAAATATTTAAATTTTAAGAGTCCGACTTCCACTGATTTGAATTTTAAGAGTCTAGCGCTAGCCTCCATCGATTTTTCGTTTAAACTCCGCCACTATCACTACCCATAGGCCAATGTGATAAAACTTTTAACTTAACTCAAAGCATCCGAAGGCTACTGTAATAAAACTCTTGACTTGACTAAAAAGTATTTTTACTTCAGGTGAAACACTTGTAACTAACTTTTTAAAAAAGTAATATAGCAATTTCATAACTGTTGATGCAACAAACACGGGACCAAGGATGGTAGCTTAGCTGGTCAGGCAAAAGGGCTGAAGGGTTCAGTTTTGCCTAACGCAGGTCGCGGGGTCCCTCCACGTTTGCAAAACGTGGAAGGAGGTTCACTAGTATGATTGAGATATTTGCTATGAAGTTCTTTCTTCGAGACTAGCTCGAATTCAGAAAAGAAAGCAAATGAGATGAATCTGATGGAGAGTTATTTGGAGGTGACAAAGAACTCTTGAATGACAAGAGATTAAGGAATCTCTGCCTTTTGGAATGTCCAGGAAGTGTCTTCGAGCTGTCTTCTTATAGTGGAAGACATCTCTCGAAATGGTATGGATTATACTAGTGGAACCTGTTTGCTTATGGAGGGTTTCCCCTTTTGGGGTTCAAGGCTTTGGACCCCTGGTTAATAGGGTGTGCCTGTACAGACCTGCTCTGACTTTGTGAGTTGGTGGGTGTGAGTTGGTGAGATGAGTTGGTGGACATGACTAGTTACTGTTCCTCGATTCACTCATTATACAGCTTTTCATCCGATGAACCTTTCAACCTTTTAAGCTCTTTGCATATTGGTGATTTTATTTGTCTTTGGGCTACCCCCGTCGTCAGCCCCCCAAGTCAGAGGTTTTTGGGGTATTATGCTCAAAGACTTCTGACTTTTATGCATGTCTTTTTAAAGGTTTCAAGGGTTCGTTGTTTGGAGGCTTGAAGGGTTTGAGGCGGTTACTTTTTGAATTTTGAAATTTAATCGATTTGACAGTTGATTGGACATGTGTCAGGCGGCGGATTGGCAGAAGTTACTTATTTACCTTTAATGCCCCTACTTTACTCTCTTATTTATTTTAACTATTGTAAAGTTTCTTCACTTTCTTTGCAATCATTCACCGTTTTCCTCTTCTCAGGTTAGTTTCTTCTCCATTTTCACTTTTACTTTTTCCGATCATGGGTGCCCTTAAGGATTTAGCGAGGTCATTTTCTCGATTGACACAAGAGGAGGTAGACCTATTTTGTCTTGAACATGGTATTGATAAACAGTTTAATCCAACCGCCCCTGCTTGCGATGCTTCCATTGACAAACCGATTCCTGGTTTTATTGCTTTGTACTGTCGGCATTTTGAGTGGTCTAATCTTCGTTACCCTTTTTCGTTTTTTGTTCTAAATGTGCTTGAGTATTATCGAGTGTCTTTTGGGCAAGTACATCCGAAAGGAATGGCTAGGGTTTTGCACTTTGAAGTGCTGTGTCGTGCTTTAGGTTATGATCCTTCATTGTTGCTCTTTCGGAGGTTCTTCCGGTTAGCCAAAAATGGTGATTGGTTTACTTTTGAGAACACAAAGGTTGAAACTTGTCTTGTTTCCTCCATGGTTACGACCCTTGGATCATGGAAGAATACATTTTTCTGGGTTTCTGAGTCCATCATTCCTTTTAAAATGGTGTGGAGGCATCCGGATGCTGTTCTCAACGATCCGGAGCCTTCCGAGTCTGAATTAAATGATGCCTTTCTTTCAGCCATTCGGGGGTGTCCTTCCAGGGTTCGTCCTTTTCCCGAACATTTGTTAGTGCTTTTAGGGGTTAGTAATATTTGGGCAAAAGTTGATCGGGATCCGGTGTTGATGAGAAATGGCCTTGGTATGCATTTTCTCCCCTTTGCCTTTTCGTCTTACTTTGTTTGTGACTTATTTTCTTTATTTGTTTTTTGGCAGTTATGTCTGCTTTGGACTTCATCAAGAGTGACGATACGTCCGATGTGGTTTTTGAAGATGCTCCGACTGTTCCGGGTGAAAATGTTGTTGTGAGGACCTCTGAGCAGAGGTATGAGGGTTCAGGTTATGTCAGTGTTGAAAATGTGAAGGGTTTTACCAAGTCCAATGTTCCCAAGCCTTCAACTCGCCGGTTATCTCGTCGTTTACTGAAGGCTACTCCTCAATCCACTTCCACTGAGCCAGTGGATTTGAGTGATGACATCGAGGTTTCTGAGGATCAGGCTGAGGCAGAGGTTGAGAAGGAGAAGGAATTAGTTGTGCGTGGTAAGAAGGTTCGGGGGAAGAAGGGTGTTGCTACCCCTGTTCAAGAATCGTCGAGCAGAGACGTTGAAGGGTTGAACCCTGAGGGCACTTATGTGCCTTCTTGGTTGGTTAAAAATGATGACACTTTTAAGGATGCTGCTGTTTGTGAAGATGCTCTTAGTCATCTTGCTCCTCCTTCCGTTCGTGAAGCTATTGCTGAGATGGATGATGACACTATGTTATCTCGCATGGTTTTAACTACTTGCAACCTTGCAGCCATGCTTCCCCAAGGGATTACACGCTTTCGCCAGAGGATGCGGGAGTATGAGGATTTTTCTAAAAAGAAAGACAAAATGAAATCCTCCCTTGCATCGATGAAGAAGGAAGTGGCTGGGTTTGCAGAGAAGGAGGCAGCTTGGAAGAAGGAGATTGAGGATTTGAAGAAGATGCATGCCATTGAGATGGGTGACCTGAAGAAAAGCTTTGAAGCTAATTTGCTGAAGTTGAAGGCTGAT
The DNA here is from genome assembly GCF_002127325.2 of Helianthus annuus. Lineage (NCBI taxonomy): Eukaryota > Viridiplantae > Streptophyta > Magnoliopsida > Asterales > Asteraceae > Helianthus > Helianthus annuus. The sequence goes on from NC_035449.2 coordinate 47,072,797, forward strand.
CGAGAGGCCTTATCTGTCCAGCAGAAGGCTTTTCGTGAAGAAAAGGAGGGGTTGAAGGCTTCCGTTGGTCAGGTGACTGCGGATAATCAGTGGTTGATCGAGCATGGGTTTCAACAGGTTGTGACTTACCTTTTGCATTCCAAGGAGTTTAACTCCGCCCTTGGTGATGTTTACACAAAGCTGCTGAACCTGGGGAAGCATCAAGGCCTTGCTGCTGGCTATAAACTTCATGAATCTGGGCAACCTTTGGAAAAGTCACCCATGTATCGCCCCGAGGCTTCTGATGTTTTCAAGGCTTCTGTTGAGCAGATGGAGAGGCTAACTTACCCTTATATTCATGAGGTATCCTCCTGCTCTGGTAAGCCTTTGTCTGTTTTACAGGGATTGAAGCCTGAAGGGTTGAATGAGAAGGTTTGTGCTGAGGTTTTGGGCTCTTTGTCAAGGAAGAGGTCCTACTCTGGGGACAGTGATGATACCCTTTCGAGTCTGCCTGAAACCTCGAAAGATGCTGGTTTGGAAACCTCTGCGGTTGGTGGTGAAGAAGGTGTGAAGGGGAAGAAGACAAAGAAAGCTAAAAAGTCTAAGGGTGAAGGTTCCAAGCCCTCTGATAACTGACATTTATTCGTAGCTTTCTTAGCAAACATTTTATGTTGTGTAATGTTTTAAACAATGTTTAGGTTTTGGGGACCCTTAAGGTTCCCATGGTTGGTTGGTTGGGCCTATATGGCTGTTGAACATTAGTTTTATCTGCAAGTCACTAGGGCTTGCTTTGACTATCTAATGAAGGTCTTTTATGGCCTTTTTGACTATGACATGATGGTTTGGTGTTTTTGTTTATTTTACTTGCTTGGTTTGTTTTGTGGGGTTTCAACCCTTCAAGCTTTTTGTATGGTTGCTTCCAGGTTGAAGCCTTTAACCTTTCAAGCTAAGTATCCGTTGGTTGCACACTGGGTAGCTTCTGATTTGGTTTGTATGTTTGGTTGATGGGCTTGTTTATTTTTGTTTTCTTGCCTTGTCTTTGTTTACTTTGTCTTTATGTTTTTTACACTTTAAAGGGTTCAGTGCTGCAGTCACTTTGCCTTAGTGTTTATCATCAAGACGTAGTGTCTATCCTTTTCTTTTATTTCGTTGTGATTTGTTTGATTTCGTAAGTCTGTTTATTGGGTATATTTTTTAGACTTAAGGAACGATTGGTGTAGGCTGTTCAAACCTGTCTATGAGACACTATTGTTTTTCTTTGATAAGTCTCATGGAGTTGTATTGATTTAGGAACTCACCCCTTATATAGGTCCATTCAACCCTTGAACCTATTGAGCGATATGGCCTGGGAGCTCATCCCCTTACATGGCCCTTGCCATGGAGTTTTTTGCTAGGTTCTCAACCTGATATTAGGATAGAAAGACAAGTTTGATAAAGTAACTTCATTCATTCAAGCAACATTTGCTTTTACAAAAGGTTTTTGTTTTGCTACAAACCAAACTTTCTAAACATAAAACCTTCTAAGGGTTTTTCCGTTCCAGTGCCTTGGAAGCCTTTTGCCTTCTGAATCTGCCAGCTTATAGGATCCGCCCTTGTGTGCTTCGAGGATGGTGTAAGGACCTTCCCATTTTGGGCCTAGTTTCCCTTGGTTTTCCTTTTTGCTGGCTTCATTGTTCCTGAGGACTAGGTCCCCTGGCTTGAATCTTTCGTTCTTGACCTTTTTGTTGTAATAGGCCTCCATCCTTTGTTTGTACTTGGCTTCTTGTATTGCTGCTTGATCTCGGGCTTCTTCTAGGAGTTGCAAGTTCAACATGGTCTCTTGTGTGTTTACATTGGGATCCATGTTGACGACTCGTTGGGTTACAACTCCTATTTCAGCTGGGATTACGGCTTCGGATCCGAATACCAAGCTATACGGTGTCTTTTTGTGACTTGTTTTTTCCGTCGTTCTGATTGCCCATAAAACGCTAGGCAATTCTTCCAGCCAATTACTTTCATGTCTCCCCAATCTTGTCTTGATGCCTTCTACAATACTTCTGTTGGTTCTTTCAACCTGGCCATTTGATTGCGGGTAGGCCACTGAGCTGAAGATTTGGTTGATCCTGTACTCCTTGCACCAAAGGCTGAAGGGTTTCTCGGCGAATTGTTTCCCATTATCGGTGACAATTACCCCCGGTAACCCATAGCGACATATGATATTCTCCCAAACAAAGTCTATGACTTGTTTTCCTGTGATTTTGGCGAGGGGTTTAACCTCTGGCCATTTGCTGAAGTAGTCGATTGCTACCAATAGGAATTTTACTCCCCCTTTGCTTGGAGGGAATGGACCGACAATGTCCATTCCCCATTTATGGAATGGCCATGCTGAGGTTATGGGGACCAAGTCGTGTTTGGGACTTTTTGGTATCGGTGAGTGGATTTGGCAGGCATCGCATTTCTTTAGTTGCTCAGCGGTGTCACGATGCATTGAAGGCCAGAAATACCCCAAATTCATGAGCTTTGCAACCACCGATCTAGCTCCAAAATGAGCTCCACATATTCCTTCGTGCACTTCTTTGACCAAATATTTGCTTTGTTCAGGGCCCACACACCTTAGTAATGGTGCAAGGTATCCTTTTTTATAGAGGATTTCTCCTTGCAACACATATTGTCTTGCTTTGATCTTTACCCTTTCAGCTTCCATTTGGTCGTTGGGTAGTTCATTGTTTTGAAGGAACTTCTTTATGGGAGTCATCCAATTTGGACCTTCCTCGGTGACCACATCTTGTACTTCCAATTCATCAATTGAGCGAGCCTTCAACACTTCAACCAACACCTTTTTTGTGAGGTGGGCGAATGTGAGGGACGCTAATTTGCTTAAGGCATCTGCCCTTTTGTTTTGGGATCTTGGAATTTGTTTGATGTTGCATGTTTGAAAGGTGTTCATTAATTCCTTGGATTTTTCTTTGTACCTTCTCATGTTTGGCTCTTTGGCAACATAGCTGTCATTGACTTGGCTTGATACCAATAGTGAATCAGTGAACACTTCAAGCTTGTTGACTTTCATTTCTTTGGCTAGCCGGAGACCAGCAATCAGTGCTTCGTATTCAGCCTCGTTATTGGTGGTCTGAAAGTTGAAACGAAGAGCATATGTGAATTCTAGCCCTTCAGGGTTGATTAAGATTATACCAGCTCCTGACCCTTCAACGCTTGAAGCCCCGTCTGTGAACAGTTTCCAGGCTTCAGGGTTGGAGGGTTCAGTGGTTGTGGTGTTTACTTCCTCAGTCTTTTGGCTTGGGATTTCTACTAGAAAGTCAGCCAAAACCTGAGCTTTGATTGCTTTTCGTGGGACATAGGTGATGTTATGTTCACCTAGTTCCACTGCCCATTTTGCCAATCTTCCCGAGTTTTCAGGTTTTTCAAGCACGTTCTTAACGGGTTGGTCAGTGACCACTTGTATAGGATGTGCTTGGAAGTACCTTCTAAGCCTTCTGGCTGTTTGGACCAAGGCTAGGGCTAATTTTTCAAGGGGAGGATATTTGGTTTCAGCCAGTTTTAAAGTTTTGCTGAAAAAATAGACGGGTACCTGAGCCTTATCCCTTTCAATGGTTAGGACGGCACTGATGGCTTCATCGGCGACTGAGAGGTACACCGATATGAGCTCCCCGGTTTCCGGTGCTGCAATATCTGGCAGTGAAGCAAGGTGCTGCTTCATTTGATTAAAAGCTTCCTCAGCCTCATCGGTCCATCTGAAATCTTTCTTATCTGAACAATTCTTGAGTGTTTTGTAGAATGGTAGAGATCTTTCGGCCAGTTTTGATGTAAAACGTTTCAAGGCTGCAAGCTTCCCATTCAAGCTTTCAACCTCCTTCTTGGTTCTTGGCGGTTTAGCTTCGAGAACAGCCTTTACTTTGTTGGGGTTGGCCTTGATGCTTTGCTTTCCCACAATATGACCCAAGAATTTTCCTTCATCAAACCCAAACGAACATTTTTCAGGGTTAAGCTTCATGTTGATTTTTCTAAGATTCTTGAAGGTTTCTTGGATGTCATCAAGCATCTGGTATTCCGTTTTGCTTTTGATCACCAGGTCATCGACATATGCTTCCATGTTTCTTCCAATTTGGCTTTCGAAGGCTTTATCGACGAGCCGTTGGTAAGTGGCTCCCGCGTTCTTGAGGCCAAAAGGCATTTTTTGGTAGCAGAAAATGCCCTTGTCGGTGTGGAAAGCCGTTATTTCTTCGTCTTCCTTTTTCATGAGGATCTGATGATAGCCTTTGTATGCATCGAGGAAGCATTTGAACGGGTATCCCGTGAGTGAATCAACCTTGAGATCAATTTCTGGGAGTGGGTAACAATCTTTAGGACAAGCCTTGTTAAGATCTTTGAAATCTATACACATTCTCCAAGAGTTATCAGGTTTTCGAACCATAACAGGGTTAGCGATCCATGACTGGTACTTAACTTCTCGAAGAATGCCAGCTGATACGAGTTTTTCAACCTCTTGGCAAGCTGCTAGGCTTCTTTCGGATGCCAGGCTTCTTTTCTTCTGCACCACTGGCTTGACGTTTGGTGGTATCCTTAGCTCATGTTCAGCAATGCTTCGAGGAATCCCGGTCATGTCTTCGGGGGACCAGGCGAATACATCGCTGTGGTGTTTTAGCAGCTTTTCAAGGTATGAAAGAGTTTCTTGAGAAAGGTTGGGGTTGACCCTTATCCGCTGTTCGGGGTACTTAGGGTTGATGACTAACCCCTGCTTGTCTTTCTCGTCATCGGGACTTTTTCCTTCGATCAGGTAGGCTTCCTGAGAGGGTTGGAGGGTTGCAATCCCTCTCTCAGTGGGGAATTTGACAGTGCCATGGCCAATAGATACAGCCATGTAAAATGCACACTGTCCGGGCCTCCCTATGATCACATCATAGTTGGAAGGGATATTGATAACCACGAAGGTTAGTGATCGAGTCCTTTCCTTCAAACCTTCCCTGAAACATACGTCAAGAGTTATTTGCCCCAAAGGTTTCAAGGTTATATCAGCGATACCTTTTATGGAAGTCCCGGAGGGTTGAAGCCTTGAACGCTCCTCATTGCTTAATCGGTTAAAGAACTTTTCGAACATGATTTCAGTGGCTGCTCCCGTGTCTATGTATGCTTTGCATGTTTGTAAGGTCCCCACGAGGGCTTCGACCACAAGAGGGCCAGGTAGTGGGTCCTTCTCCGTTGGGGGGAAGCAGACACACTGAAGCTCCCAAGCTTCCAAGCGTTGTTTCTTGTAAGGGGCCTTGTCATCAGAGTACACCATGTTTACTTCCTTACCTTTGCTTTCAGCCATCTTGTCTCGAACTCCTTTTACCAAGTGGGCAAGTTCTCCCGACTTGACGGCCTCTTCAATTCTCTTTTTCAGTTGGAAGCAATCATTGGTGTGATGTCCCTTTTCTTCATGGAATTCACAGAACTGAGTGGAGTTCTCGTTTTTCCGACTTTTGGGAAGAGGCCTGGGAGGTCTGAAGTTTTGCTTGACCTCTTCCGTTGCCAGGATCTCCTGAGGGGTTTTGGTGAGAGGAGTAAAACTCATGTTTTTATCTCTGCTTGAAGGGTTACGCCCTTCAACCCTTCGAGGGTCTGAACCCTTTGGGCGTCTGTCGTAAGAGTTAAAGTTTCCTCTCTTTCTAGCTGGACTACTGCTTCGCCAACCAGAACCCCTTTTCCTTTGCTCCTTGATATCAACAGCTTCCTCTCCTCGGATGTGAGCCTCGGCTCTTTCAAGGGCTTCTTCCAAGGTTTTGGGTAGAGATTTGTTGAAATCTCGCGTGAGATACTTAGAGGTTATAGCGTTCATAAAACCGGCAACCCTCATTTTCTCATCAGCCCCCACGTAGGTTAGCCCTTCTTTCTTGTACCGTTCAATGAATGCTCGTAGGCTCTCATCATCTCGTTGTTTTATTTGGAAGATTACAGTCGCGTCCTTAACGTATCTCCTTTGTTGGGAGAAATTTGCCAGGAAGCCTCTGCTGAGATCATCAAAGCTTCGAATGCTTTGAGCAGGAAGGTCATTGAACCAAATTCTAGCGGACCCTATGAGGGTTTGCATGAACATTAGGCAACATTCAGCATTCGACCATTTTTCTATTCGAGCAGCACCGGTAAAGATTTGAAGATGATCTTCTGGATCTTCAGTCCCATCATACGTTTTGATGTGGGCAGGCATTTTGATTTTTGACTGGAAGTCATAATCAGCTATCTGTCTTGAAAAACATGAAAGGTTGCTTGGCTTGTAAGGTTTAGCCAAGTCCTCTTCAGGTCTCGTGCCTCCGTTGTTGTTATTGCCTTGGTTTCCCTGGGTGGCCAGCACTTGATTGATGAAGTGCTGCCAAGGGAAGTGGGCCATCATCTGAGACATCACATTGGGCACGAAATTGAAACCTTGAAGGCTTCCAGGACCAACCGAGCAACTTACCCCAAGAGGGGTGCTGGCAACAGCACTTCGTGCTAAAGGGAGCACGGACAGGGCTTGCTCCCATGTGGTATTCAGAGAAGTGGGACAACTAGTCACTGGGGATTGTAGGAGTTGGTCGAGGGTTAACTCGTGTCCCAGAGGAGTACCACTAGCGGTTGGTTGGGAAGAAAGAACAGGATGAACAGTGGGGTTTGTCATAGTAGACAAATAAGGATGAAAGTTTGAAGGGTTGCTAGGACCGGCCTCACCTCTTGTAACAAAGGGTGGTAGAGGTGGCCCAGGAGACAACGTTGGTTCAGGTTCGTCGTAATCGAGACGGATCCTTACACCTTTTTCCCTTTCTCTGTTCACATGTTGGTTAAGGAGTGATCTTAACTCAAGGAAGTTATTAGCGACCCCTTCGGGGGTAAGTTCAACGCGTGTAGGAGTGTCAGACACACCAACGTTGGGAGACGGAGCCCCAGATCTGGATGGGGTTGGTGTGTTAAAGGTGAGGAATTCGGGTGTACTCCCCGGAGTTGAAAAAGGCGTTGTTATTGTTGTGTGAGCTTGACCACTTCCCGGGGTAGAGGTGTTAGGAATCTGGTTCACCTCCCCCGGAGATCCACTTTCTGACATGGTGATTTTGAACGAAAGGAGCTACACGTACCAGGTCTCTTCTGAGGAGAAACAGCGGCGTAGCCCCACGGTGGGCGCCAACTTGTTGATGCAACAAACACGGGACCAAGGATGGTAGCTTAGCTGGTCAGGCAAAAGGGCTGAAGGGTTCAGTTTTGCCTAACGCAGGTCGCGGGGTCCCTCCACGTTTGCAAAACGTGGAAGGAGGTTCACTAGTATGATTGAGATATTTGCTATGAAGTTCTTTCTTCGAGACTAGCTCGAATTCAGAAAAGAAAGCAAATGAGATGAATCTGATGGAGAGTTATTTGGAGGTGACAAAGAACTCTTGAATGACAAGAGATTAAGGAATCTCTGCCTTTTGGAATGTCCAGGAAGTGTCTTCGAGCTGTCTTCTTATAGTGGAAGACATCTCTCGAAATGGTATGGATTATACTAGTGGAACCTGTTTGCTTATGGAGGGTTTCCCCTTTTGGGGTTCAAGGCTTTGGACCCCTGGTTAATAGGGTGTGCCTGTACAGACCTGCTCTGACTTTGTGAGTTGGTGAGCGTGAGTTGGTGAGATGAGTTGGTGGACATGACTAGTTACTGTTCCTCGATTCACTCATTATACAGCTTTTCATCCGATGAACCTTTCAACCTTTTAAGCTCTTTGCATATTGGTGATTTTATTTGTCTTTGGGCTACCCCCGTCGTCAATAACATTTGGTTCAGTTTCTTCTTTTGAAAGTCTAACATTTGGTTCAGTTTCTTCTTTTGAAAGTCTAAACTACATACGTCCACGATAACATGTGGGGGTCGATGAGACGTGGCCTTCGTATAACTCATGAAACATATGGTTGTAACCATATCCCCTCTCTAATTGTATTAAATAATTTTAAGTTGAAAGAATATCTTTTTTCATTAGGCTGTGTAACGTATGGGAGGGCTCCACTGTGACACATCATCGACACTTAAGCGTTACGTCATCGAAGGGGCTCTATTGCATCTCTTTAATAACACCCATGATATGGGATGGAGCCCCTTCAATCATTACCTAATCAATTATTTTTATTTTTTTATTTTTTACATCATTTGAAAAATAAATCTATAAGAACCAAAACATCTTATAGAAAAAAGACATAATATATGAATTAAACCAAAATTGTAAAAAAAAAAAATCAAATTCTTGAATAAAAAAAAGACATAGCATATTTTTTTAAAAAGGACATAACATTGTAGAAAAACATAAGTTTAAAATATAACGAAGGTCTATTTGTTTAGATATTTTGTGCGATTGGCTTGTTTCTCCATTTCGATGATCATCTGATCCTCCTCCGATACATGAGGTGGAATCGACTCTTTGAGAAACTGAATGTCGGTCGCTTTTGGCCTACTCTTTTGTAACTCGATCTCCTGTTCCTTTAGAGCTAGAATTCAAGAAAGTTTCTCGTCTAACACGCACGAACAGTTGGATCCACCTTTAGTATATGTTGTTGTAGAAGTGGATTTGCCTCTGAATCTTGCTTTTGCGGCCGCTACCTTGGTTTTGTCTGTACCTTATGGCCATGACAATTCATGTGGTTCCTCAAAGTCTACGTCGAGGTTGATATCGTTTAGGTCTAAGTAAGAATGAACATCGGATCCACCTACAGACGAGCGCGGCTCAGATGTGTCTGAACTAGTCTTGGAGCGCTTTGATGTTTGACAGGGTTTGACCGGTGGCACTAAATACCAGTTTGCGAATTTTTAAGCACCTCCCAAGGTTTAATCATGGTAAATGCGCAACCGTATGATGCTCTGAGCTCGTCGAGGGCGGCAGACATGACGTATGCGTCATTTGAACCGCTCTGTCTATTTTTGTTGTTAATATGGCGGTTGACAATGTTGTTTAAGTTGCTACATTTCAACCTCATTGACGACCACTTTCCCGAGAACGAATCGTTTGAACGTTACGGTTTGCGGTTCATGTTGGCAAAAAAAATTGCTCGGATCCGCCTCATAAAAACATGTGCCTTTTGATCATTGCTTCCGTCAACATCTACAACATTTATACATTTTAAAAACACTTTTAAAATTATATACTTTAAACTTTTTTAACAATTTTAAAATTATATACGTTAAACTTTTTTTAAAAAATATTTAAAATTTCTTAAGTAAATAAACTTTTTTAACACTTTTAAAAATTGCTTTAGTAAATAAAATTATATACAATTTTAAACATGTAAAATACAATTAAAATTGTAAATAAACACTTTAAAAAAATATTACCAACAACGGGGTCTTCGGATACGTCGATCCACGCTCATGCCAAGGTTAACTCCTATTTCATTGTCCACTTGTCATCACTCTTTTTTGTTCATGGCTCGTGGGGTTGCTTTCTATGATGTCTCCGCGATATGACATTTCGTGGTTTTCAATTTCGGGGTTGGGTTGGCTATTGGGTACTAAGGTTTGGGTATCGAGTGGCAACATAAAAGAAATAGGAGACAAGAGTTGTCACGTGTATCGGTCAAACACGGGTGGGTACATGTAAAGACACGACATTTGAACGGTGGAGGTGTGTGTCGAGGTTGTGGTGATTGCATGTTACATGTTGGTGAATTGTCGGTCGGAAGCGGCCGGTATTCGCCTTCATCAGTGTTGGCGTTGATGGTCCACGAGTGTTGTGGTGTTTGTACGTAACGCGGATTGCTTGGAGAAAAGGTGTTCGGGTCGTTATTGAACAGAAACATGATGAAGTTGTGGATTGTGAGAGATGAGTTTTGTGTTAAAAAGATGAGATGGACCGATGAGTTGTGTGTTAAAAAATGGGTTGAATAAGTATATTTGTAAGGTAACAATTTTGTTTTACAATAAAAAAACCTTTAAAAAAATAGCCGTTGGCCATGGCTAGTCAAACAAAGGGCCCCACAATCAACCTCGCGACCGCTCGCCATTGTCTTTGTTGGGCTTCAACCCCCCCCCCCAAATGGTGTCTACGGATGGGGGGGGGCGCTATTGTTCTTTTTTTACTAAGGTGGCTAGTGGATGGCGCCCCATACCACATAGCCTTACGATTAAAGAGCCAATAATTTGTAGATGGTATTAAATTTTCGAGTTAATTAAACTCAAAGTTACATCTTGGTATAACTTATGATATAAAAAATACCCTATTTCGAATACAACTTCATTTTCAACAAATTTATTCTGGAGTGTCGAGAAAACAAAATTAAACACAATTGCGTATTATTTTTTTATTTAAGGAACGAAAATTATCTGATAAAACTCAAATTAGTAAGAAATTAAACGTGTTAAGACTTAACGGTGTGGGGCAATGTCCCCAGCCACCTCAACTGGGTGGCGCCCACAACACCACCACGCCATAGCCAAAAGGGGCTCTAAACATGGCCTCTACCATTATGTTAGCATGCGTGAGATAAAGAAAAGGAAGGGGGAACTTGCATAACCAGTAAGATTTCTTTTTTATTTTTTTCTTTTTTTATATAATTAAAAGGGATTTTATTTCAAATTATGTAACTTAACAATAAAGTACTCCTTAAAAAACAATACATACAACCATACATTAAAAAATGTGAAATGTGAAATGTGAAATGCGGCATGCCACTTTCCATGGATTGGATTGGTTTTGTGGTATATATAATGTACGCTTAAATCTATCTCTTATACTAAAGCAAAATAATGTTGATTTTTTGACCTTGATGTGGCAATGCTCTTTAGCCAGAGAATTGATATTTGAGCGCCAATTTCCTTCTTCCTATCTACGCTTGTTGATGCAACAAATACAAGACCAAGACCAAGGCCTGTAGCGATATCTCTGGGGTAAAAGGGTTCAGGGGTTCGATTAGCCTAAAGCAGGTCGTGGGGTCCCCCCACGTTTGCAAGACGTGGACAGAGATTCACTAGTATTGTTTTTATCTTCCTTAGATCTTGAGTTGATTAGAAATCAGCCCAGAAAGCGATCGTTGGAGAAGATGAATTATTTAGTGTGAAGAAGAGAAGCAAGCATGAAGCTAGTTCTCAAGAGGGAGAAGGAGAATCAGAGAGCTAGAGTGACATCTGCTGATTCTGGAGTGAATGGCATAGTGGAATGGCCTGCATTTTATAGGGGAAGGTGTTTCTCAAAGGAGAAACCCGTGATTAGTGAATCTGTGCTTGCAGTGAGGGGTTTGCCCATTTTGGGGGTTGAAGGGTTTGGACCTGCGGACAAAAGGGTGTGCTCTCCCACATGTTCTGGTTGCGGCTGGGCAGAAGGTTTCACACGTTAAGTGTTGATGTGACAGGACACTGTGCTTGTCCTTTTTACTGTTCATGACCGTTGGACCATTTCCGAACCTTTTAACCTTTTAATCTTTTAAGCTGTTGTGTCTCTAATCAGTTTATTAAGGTTTGAGTTACCCCCGTCATCAGCCCCCCAAGTCAGAGGTATTTGGGGTGTAAGCTCAAATGCTTCTGACTTTTGTACACGATTTTTATTGCTTAAAGGCTTTAACGCTTGAAAGGTTATCAGGCGTCTAAGTTTTTTGGATTTGAATTTTGAAATGACAGTTAATGTGATGGATGGCAGTTTTTTGCCTTTTGCGTAATAATAACTGCCTATACTTCACTTTCTTTTTTCTTTTGATCGCCTCTCCTGGGTGCTAGCAAAGATCTGTATGTGAGTTATTCTTGTCTCACTAGATAGGAAGTTGAGGCTTTTTGTAAATAATGGGGGATTGATCTAAAGTTTAATCCGGTGGCTCCGGGTTTTAGATAAATCGATCGATCAGTGTCCCGCTGGTTCGATTGCTCTTTATTGCTGTCATTTCGAGTTTTCCAATTTGTGTCATTCGTTTTTGGTCTTTGTTCTGAATATTTTAGAGTATTATCATGTGTCGCTTGGTTAGTTGCGTCCTCAAGATCTTGCTGGGATTTTACATTTTGAGGTTTTATGATAGGGTATGACCCATCGTTGTTGTTCCGATGTTTCTTCCGTTTGACCAAGAACGACAATTGGGTCACGTTTGAGATATCCCAAGTTGATGTTTGTTTGACTTCCTCAATGGTTACTACCTTTGGTTCTTGGAAGGACCGATTTTTCTGGATTTCAGAGTCCATTGTTCCCTTCGAGCTGATGCTGTGTTAGACAAGCTTGAGCCATTTGAGTCTAAACTAGATAGTTTGTTGTTAAAAGCCATTTAGGAAATGTTCTTCGAGGCTTCGTCCCTTTCCTGAACACTTTTTAGTGTTGATGGGTGTGAGCATCTTGTGGGACAAGCCAGATTGTGACCCTGTGCTCATGTGGGATGATCGGGGTATGATGTTTTGCCTTATGCTTTATAAAGAGTGATGATACCTCTGATGTTGTGTTTGGGGATGCTGGGGCTACCCCCTGGTGAAGATGTTGTTGCCAGAGGTGCTGAACACAGGTTCGAGGGTTCAGGTTATGTGAACGTTCCAAATGTCAAAGGCTTTACTAGGTTCGGTGCTTTCAAGGCTTCTATTTGTTGTTCAACCCAACGTATGTTAAAGGTAGCTGACCATCCATCGGCCTCTGAGCCAGTGCAACTTCGTGATGTTATAGAGGCTTCAAATGTTTGGACGTTGGGGTTGAGGAAAAAAGACGAGGAGTTGTCCTTGGTGATTAGTAAGGAGAGTAAAGCAGCGGGTAAGAAGGTAGTGAGCTTGAAGGGTTTCGGGAAGGGTGGTGAAGGTTCCGTCACTGTTAATCCAGAAGAGGTTTATATGCTGGATTGGAGGGTCACAGTTGGTGACAACTTCAAGCCTTCATCCGTTTGTGAGGATGTTCTTACCCATTTTGCTCCTCCTACTGTTCGAGGTTCTTGCTCATCTATGTACAATGAACTGATGATTTCGAAAATGATGATGGGTACTTGCAACCTTGCTTCTTGAGGATGTATCCCGATTTTGAAAAAGGATGCAAGAGTATGAAGTCTTTCCGAAGAAGAGGGATGAGATGAAATCTTCAATGGTTGCTTTGAAAGAAGCTGAGGGCTACGCTAAGAAGGAGAAAGCATTGCTGTTTGAAGATTTTTAGGAGTTTTCTTCCCGCACAAGACTGATATGGTTGAATTGGAAAAACTTTTGAGGCTGATAAGGTTCAAGTCAGGGTCGATAAGGCTGCCTTGGAGTTTTAGAAAAAAAGCCTTATTAGAGGAAAAAGAAGGGTTAAAGGCTTCACTTGTCCAGGCAACTAGTGATAATAAATGGCTCATTGAGCATGGATTTCAGCAAGTGGTTACCTATATTCTCCATCCGTTGGAATTCAACAAAGTCTTGGGTGATGTGTACACCGAGTTTCTTGCTCATAGGAGACACCAAGGTTTATTTGTTGGTTACAAAGCTTTGTGAACCTGGGTAGTCTCAGGAAAAGTCTTCTCTTTTTCAACCCAAAGCCTTCGAAGTCTTCAAGGAAACTGTTTTGAAGGTAGGGCTTATTATTTACCCTTATTTGGGTGAAGTCTCCAAGTATTTTGGTAAACCTTTGCCTGTCTTGTAGGAGCTAAAACCCAAGGGCCTTAATGAGGCTGTTTGTAATGAAGTGTTGAAGTCCCTCTCGAAGAAACGTCCTTGCTTCGGAGATAGCGAGGAAACGTGTTCTGAAGGTGGTGAGGGCTCAAAGGGTTCAAGCCTTGAAGCCTCCGAGGCAGCGGGTGCAGTAGGGAGAAAAAAGAGAAAGGCTAAAAAGACCCAAGATGATGGAGGTTTGAAGAAGGATGATGCATCAAAGTCTACCATCCATGACATTGTTAAGTGAAGAAGAAACCTTAATTCATAGCTTTCTTAGCATGTCGAACGATTTTATGGGTTGTTTGTTTGAACATTTTTTTATTTTAAAGGAATCGTCTAGATCCCTTGGTGGTTAAAGCCTTGAAGGCTTGTGGACAATGTTTTATGTTTGATGGCCAGTATGGCCCTTGCTATCTTTAACTTATCTTGCTATGTTATTCTATTTATTCCCTTGTGTTTTCATTGGTTTTGTATTTTTGTCTTTGTTATGGGTGGTGCATCTTATGTTATTTATACCTTAAAGGGTTCAGTGCTGCAGTCACTTAGCCTTAGGATATTTTTAACAAGAAGATACAACCTCTATCCTATGTATGACATTCACTTAGAGTATTTTTGGTTCGTAAGCCAATGTTAGGGCTTAAGGAACATTTGGTGTAGGCTGTTCAAACCCGTCTATGAGACATGATTTTTAAAATTTCTATGAATCTCATGGAGTAGTATTGATTTAGGAACTCACCCATTATATAGGTCCATTCAACCCTTGAACCTATTGAGCGATGTGGCCTGGGAGCTCATCCCCTTACATGGCCCTTGCCATGGAGTTTCTTGCTAGGTTCTCAACCTGATTATAGGATAGAAAGACAAATTTTGATCCATCGTTCATTCATTTCAAAGTAGTTTGATTACTAGGGGAATATAACAACTTTTGGGAACTATTTGTAATACGTTTTGGTTAAACATGGAACCTTTTAAGGTTTTTGCCATTCCAATGGCGGGGAAGCTTTTTGCCTTGTGGACCTGCCAGCTTGTATGATCCCACTTTGTGGGCTTTAAGGATAGTGTATGGCCCTTCCTACTTAGGGCCAAGCTTTCCTTGGCTTTCTTTCTTGCAAGCATCATTATTTCGAAGCACAAGGTCCTCAGGCTTGAAGCGTTCATGCTTCACCCGTGTATTGTAATATAATTCCATGTTTTGCTTGTACCTTGCTTTTTGTATGGCTGCTTGATCACGAGCCTCTTCGAGGAGTTTCAAATTCAACATCGTCTCTTTCTTATTTGTCTTGAGGTCGATGTTAATTGGTCTTTGTGTTGTTGCTCCGATTTTAACTAGGATTACATCCTCTGATCCAAACACTAGGCTGTAGGGTATTTTCTTTGTGGCTCGTTTTCTCGGTTGTTTGAATTTCCCATAGCACATTGGGAAGCTATTCGAGCCAGTTGTTGTCGTATCTTCCCAATCGAGATTTAATCCTTTCAACAATGTTGTTGTTTATCCTATTAACTTGGTCGTTGGATTATGGGTGAGCTACCGAGCTGAATACTTGGGTTATTCTGAACTCCTTACACCAGGAGCTAGAAGGCTTCTCAGCAAACTACTTCCCGTTATCCGTGACTAGTACCCCTGGAGCCCAAAACGACAGATTATGTTTTCGTAAACGAAATCAATGACCCGTTTTCCTGAGATTTTTGCCAATAGTTTTACTTTTGGCCACTTGGTGAAGTAGTTCACGGCTACCAATAAGAGCTTGACTCCTCATTTGGCTAGTGGGGATGGACCAACGATGTTTATTCCCTACTTGTGAAATAGCCAAGCCGAGGAGATGGGAACGGGGTCATGTTTGAGGCTTTTGGGTACCGGAGCATGTAACTGACAAGCTTCATACTTTCGCAATTATTCGGAGGTATCTCGATGCATGGAAGGCCAAAAGTGCTCGAGGTTCATCAACTTTGACACTACCGATTTTGGGCCACAATGAGCTCCACATATCCCATCGTGAACCTCTTTGATCAGATATTGGCTTTGTTCTGGGCCAACGCATTGAAGTAGTGGTGCAAGGTATCCTTTTTGTAAAGGATATCTCCTTGTAACACATATTTCCTTGACTTGATACGAACCCTTTTAGCCTCAGTCTGGTCATTAGGTAATTTACCATTTTGAGGAACCTTTCAATGGGAGTCATCCAATTTGGCCACTAGTGCTCTAGTGGTGGCCACGGGTATTTAAGTTCCACTTATGGTGGGCCCGGGTGAGTTTTCCCCTCAAGGTCTCAAGTTCGAGTCTTGGTGATAGGGGTTTCTCATTGAGGGGTTTAAATTGGGGATCTATTGTGAGAGGGGGCTCTCTAGCGCGGACCCGGTTAAGACAACGTATGCTAGACCTCCCGACATTCGCGAATAATTCACACCTTTCAAAAAAAAAACATCTTGAACCTCAAGTCTTTGGATGGATGAGGTTTTTAACACCTCAGTTAGTACCTTCTTGGTGAGGTGGGCAAAACGTAGGAGATACAAGTTTGCTTAGTGCATTAGTTCTCTTGATTTGAGATCATGGAACTTTTTTGATGGAAAATGTTTGAAATGTGTTCATCAATTCCTTTGATTTCTCTCGGTACTAATACATGTTGGGTTCTTTTGCTATGTAGCTGTTATTGTCCTAGCTTGAGAGAGTCTGTGAGGACCTGAACCCCCATTTCTTTGGCTATGTAGTTGTCACTTATTTGGTTTGAAACAAGCAACGAGTCTGTGAAGACTTAAAGCTTTTTGACACCCATATTTTTTGCAAGCTTGAGCCCGGCAATCAATGCTTCATACTCAGCTTCGTTGTTTGTAGTCTGAAATTTAAGACAAAAGGCATACGTGAATTCCAATTCGTTAGGATTAATTAGAGCTAGCCCTGCTCCTGACCCTTCAATGCTGGAAGCTTTGTCGGTAAAGAGCTTTCAGGTATCAGGGTTGGAGGGTTCAGCTGCAGTTGTATTAACTTCTGTTATGGCTTCTTTAGGGACTTACAAGATGAAGTCAGCCAAGATTTGAGCTTTGACAACTTTTCTCAGGACATAGGTGATTTTGTGTTCACCTAGTTTCACAACTCATTTGGCTAATCGTTCGGAATTTTCTTGTTTTTCAAGCACATTCTTAATTGGTTAGTCAATGATCACTTGTATCGGGTGTGACGGAAAGTACCTTCGAATCCTTCTAGCCGTTTGGACTAGGGCTAGAGCAAGTTTTTTTTTTCAAAGAAGAATATTTGATTTCTGCTAATTTTGAAGTTTTGAAAAAGTAAACGGGTATCTGAACTTTGTTTCGTTCAATGATCAGAGCCGTACTTATGGTATTTTCAGCAATCGAAAGGTAGATAGAGGTCGTTCCTCCCATTTTCGGAGCCAAAATGGTTGGGAGTGAAGCCAAGTGTTGCTTCATTTGGTTGAAGGCTTCCTTTTGAGGTAAAACGCTTCAAAGCTGTAAGTTTTCCATCGAAAGCCTTTCTTGTTAGCACATCCCTTGAGGGTTGGCTTTTATGCTTTGTTTCCCTATGATGTGCCCTAGAAACGAGCACTTGACTGGATTAAGGTTCATGTTGATCTTTCTCGAGTTTTGGAAGGTTTCTTGTATGTCATCAAGCATTTGGTATTCTGTTTTGCTCTTGGTCACCAAATCGTCAACATAAGCTTTAATGTTCTTGCCTATTTGTTCGGCAAACGCTTTGTCAACCAGACGTTGATACGTGGCACCTGCATTTCTTAAACCAAAAAGCATTTTTTGATAGCAAGATATACCTTTATCAATGTGGAATGTGGTTTTTTCTTCGTTTTTTTTATTAGGATCTGATGGTAACCCTTTTAGGCGTCAAGAAAACACTTGAATGGGAAGCCTGTGAGTGAGTTAACCTTGAGGTCTATCTAGGGCAACGGGTAGCAATCCTTTGGGCATGCTTTGTCCAAGTCTTTAAAATCGATATACATTCTCCAAGACTTGTCGGGTTTTTAAACCATTACCGGATTGGCCACCCATTATTGATACTTGACCTCTCGAAGGGTTCCGGCTAGAACAAGCTTTTCCATCTTTTGGCATTATACAAGGCTTCTTTTAGGGGCTTGACTCCGTTTCTTTTGTATAATGGGCTTAACATCAGGTGGGATCCATAACTCATGTTTCAACACTGCTACGAGGGATGTCGGTCATATCTTCGGGGCATCAAGCAAATACATAGTGCAAGAGCAGCTTTTCAAGGTATGAGAGGGTTTCATTGGAAAGGTTAGTGTTTACCCTTATCCCCTGTTGAGGATATTTTGGGTTTATGTCCAACCCTTGTATATCGTTTTCGTCCTTTCTTGAGCTTTCCCCTTCAACCACAAAAGCTTCTTGAGTAGGTTGAAGGGTTGTTATCCCTTTTACAATGAGAAACTTCACAGCGCCTTGGCCAACTTAAACTGTCATTCCGAACACACTTTGCCATGGCCTTCCTATGATGATATTATAGTTGGAAGGGATATTGATCACCGCAAAAGTGAGTTGTTCGGTTCGTCCCTTTGTTCTTTCGTTGAACAAACATTAGGGGTTATTTGGCCTAAAGGCTTGGTAGGTATGTCTGCGATACCTTCGATGGAGGATTCAGGCTGTTGAAGCTTTGAATGCTCATCGTCGCTAAGAGAGTTAAAGCGTTTCAAGCTTTTCATCAGCTGAGAGGGTTAAAGCTTTTCTCAAGCATGATTTTGGAGGATTCAGACTGTTGAAGCTTTGAACGCTCATCGTCGCTGAGAGGGTTAAAGCGTTTCAATCTTTTCATCAGCTGAGAGGGTTAAAGCTTTGTTTTCAAGGTCGACCATGTTCACTTCCTACTTTTATTCTTCAACCATTTTGTCCTTGACCCCTTTAACCAAGTGTGCCAGTTCGGAGTTGACGGCTTTTTCAATCCTCTTTTTGGGTTGGAAGCAATTATTGGTATGGTGACCTTTCTATTCGTGAAACTCAAAATACTGGCTTGATTATTCCAATCTTTTGTTTTTTTTGGCCAAGGTTGAGGAGGGCGGAAGCTGTGTTTTACCTCTTCGGTTGCCAAGATCTCTTATGTAGCCCTGGTTAAGGCTGTAAAGTTTATGTTTTTTTCTTGGCTTGGGGGGTTCCGGCCTTCAGGCCTTCTGGAATCTGAACCTTTGAACCGTTTGTCATAAGAGCCATACTGGAAGCTCCAGTTAAGAGTCTTTTATTTTGTTCTTTGATGTCTACAACTTATTCTCCTCGAATGTGGGCTTCATCCCTTTCAAGTGTTTCTTCAAGGGTTTTGGGCAGGCATTTATTGAAGTCTCTTGTGAGATATTTGGGATTTATAGCATTCATGAACCCTGCAACCCTAATCTTTTCATTGGCGTAAGTTAAACCTTCCTTCTTGTAACTTTCGATGAAGTCTCTGAGACTTTCATCATCACGTTGTTTGATTTGGAAGATTATCGTGGCGTCCTTAACATACCTATGTTTTTATAGGGAACTTTTGCTAAGATCGTCAAAGGTCTGAACGCTTCGTCCAGGAAGGTCATTGAACCATATGCGCGAAGACCCTTCAAGGGTTTACCTGAACATGAGACAGCATTCGGAGTTGGGTCATTTTTCAATTCTTGCAGTCCCGATGAAGATTTGGAGGTAGTCTTCAGTACCGTGATGGCATCTTTATCTGGGTTTGAAACTCGTACTTAACAATTTGTTGGGAGAAGCAAGACAAGTTGTTGGGCTTGTAAGGTTTTGAGAGGTATTTTGCTACCCTTGAAGCTAGGTTACCGTTTGAGGTACCCTGGTGAGTGGTTGACACTTGGTTGATGAAGTTAAGGTTAAAGCCTTGAAGGCTTTCTGTGTCATCATCCAGCTTTCACGTGCTGCAAAGGAAATTGTGCCATCATCTGTGTCATGAGCTAGGGCATAAGGTTAAAACCTTAAAGGCTTACTGTATAAGTCATTCCCATGTATGTCCTCATGACCGCACCTCGAGCCAAAGGCAGGGTGGCCATGGCTTGTTTTCACGAAGTAGCCATGGGAGGGGGAACACTTGAAGCTGGTGACTGCCATAATTGATCAAGAGTGGTTTTATGCCCCATAGGTGCACCGGTTGTAACGGGTTGGGAGGTAAATAAGGGAAAACGGTTGGACTTGGCCTCCCAAAACCTTAAAGGCTTGAGTGGTTGGTCTGTCACCCTAGGACCAGCTTCAAGGTAAGATGTGGCTGAACGTGAGCTGCTAAAAGGAAGAGATGGACGGCCAGGTGATAATGAGGGTTTAGACTCCTCATAATTTAGTCTTATTCTCACCCTTTTTTCCCTTTCTAAGCTCACATGCTAGTTGAGAAGAAATCTCAGTTGTAAGAATTTTCTAGCTACTCCCTCAGGTGTTAGATCTATGCGTTCCGGCATATGCATTGCATCGATTTGAGTAGGTGCAACCCCTGACCGAGATGGGGTTGGTGTTTGAAAAGAAGTGAACTCCGAGAACATATCCCGGTGGAGTACTTCTGAGAGTAGAAAGAAATGTAGATTTGACTGGTGAGATCCGACCAGAACTTGGTGTTAAATCGGTGTTGTTAGGAACCTGATTTACCTGACCGAGAGACTCGCTTTCAGACATGATGTAAAGAGAAAATGGAGCTACACAACTGGTCTTTAAGATAAAGTAAGCGGCGTAGCCCCACGGTGGGCGCCAACTTGTTGATGCAACAAATACAAGACCAAGACCAAGGCATGTAGCGATATCTCTGGGGTAAAAGGGTTCAGGGGTTCGATTAGCCTAACGTAGGTCGTGGGGTCCCCCCACGTTTGCAAGACGTGGAGAGAGATTCGCTAGTATTGTTTTTATCTTCCTTAGATCTTGAGTTGATTAGAAATCAGCCCAGAAAGCGATCGTTGGAGAAGATGAATTATTTAGTGTGAAGAAGAGAAGCAAGCATGAAGCTAGTTCTCAAGAGGGAGAAGGAGAATCAGAGAGTTAGAGTGACATCTGCTGATCCTGGAGTGAATGGCATGGTGGAATGGCCTGCATTTTATAGGGGAAGGTGTTTCTCAAAGGAGAAACCCGTGATTAGTGAATATGTGCTTGCAGTGAGGGGTTTGCCCATTTTGGGGGTGGAAGGGTTTGGACCTGCGGACAAAAGGGTGTGCTCTCCCACATGTTCTAGTTGCGGCTGGGCAGAAGGTTTCACACGTTAAGTGTTGATGTGACATGACACTGTGCTTGTCCTTTTTACTGTTCATGACCGTTGGACCATTTCCGAACCTTTTAACCTTTTAACCTTTTAAGCTGTTGTGTCTCTAATCAGTTTATTAAGGTTTGAGTTACCCTCGTCATCAACGCTCTTCTTCAATTTGGTAACCTAATCAATTCTCTCAATCAGTTGAATCACTACAAAAAATAAGCCATCTAGTGGCACACATTTTTAATGGCATTTAGGTTTTCTGCTACTAATTTTTGTTTTTAATGGCACTTTAGGTATTTAACACATACATTTAGTGGCATTTAACTTTTATGTCACTAATCAAGGCTTTTAGTGGCATTTTACATATGCCACCAAAATTTTCTATATATTTTAATGGCACTTTGCCTGTGCCACAAAAATTTTTGAACAACTCTTTTAAAATTTTCAGCATTTCCCTCTTTGAAACCTAAAAATTTCCCTACAAATTTCTTCTTCTCTTTCACTAAAAATCAATTTCCCTCCCCAAATAATTTCATATTCCCACTCATTTTCCTAACCCCTCATGAATTTCCCACTTGTTTATTAAAAATTTAAAAAAACGGATTCCCTCTTTAAACATTTTCACACCCAAAAGATTCCCTCCCAGCCAAATTCGTCTTCCAATTTCAAACTCCCCTAAATTTTTTTCTTGTATTCCTCGCCTTCCATTTTCTTCCCTACATCCATTTCCTCTCAACTGGATCCACTCAATCTTTTCACACACCCCTTCAACTCAAAAACCTAGCTCAAGGTCTAGAATAACAAAGCAAGTATATGTCTTAAAGCTCCGACCTGAACCGCCATCTGAAACTTGACGCGTGACCAGTTAGTTTTTGCCAAAATGAGTTATTTGATTGAAAAAATTCTATTTAGGGTTCACGGCCAGAGATATTCTGTAAGAAGCGATGGTGGAGTAAATGAGCAGAAGTTGAAGACGGCCCTTGAGAGGAATCTGGACAAGCTTAAGCTTCTTCCAAAGGAAATGCGTAGAACCCTAATTCTTCTTTCTCTTTCTAATTCGTTTTGATTTCACCCTTCTGATTGGTTGATATGTGTACAGGTAGTCAACTTGAAGACAACAAGAAAGCTATGAAGATCCAGGTTATCAGACGAAATGTTTGTTTTTGAAGGTATAAATATATTGATTTGGTAGCTTTTACTATTAGATAATAATAGGGCAGTGGATATGAATTTTGAGGTCCTGTTATGTGCAAATGGGTTTTTTTTTTAATTATTAAAATTGTTGTTTTTTCGAGTCAGAATAATAAGATGGAAGGATGTTGAAGTTTCTTCCTGATACCAGTCTTAAGTTTGTATAATTTAGAATATGATATTTTAAAGAAAAGTTTGTAGTTATTAAGCTCAAAAGATATTGGACATCCATCTATATAAAAGGGGAGGTAGTCTAGCGATTCTGGTCAAATTTAGGCCAAATTCTTGACCGAAACCTTTAAATTCCGGCGATTAATCCCATCTACTTGAAAATATGGGTCGAATAAGGTGTTAAAACATATCTACTTAAAAAAATACATAAAAAATGTGTGTATATCACTATAAGAATTTGTTGGTTCAGTTCTGTTTATACATGAAGGAAAACATTAAAACATACCTGTTATAGCACTTTTGCGTTGGAGAATCCAGTAATGGAGTTCGACATGCTTGTCATCGTGATCTGGTTCCTCCTTAGGGTGCTGACTAATGATAGGGAATTAGAAAACCGAAAAGGGATATCGGCTAGGAGAGGAGGTCGAACTTATGATGTTATGGCTAATGGGGTGTGTGTAATTGTGTAACTGACTAACCCCTTAACCTCCACATAATTCTCCTTATATAGGCACCCAGGAGGAAACCTAATTAGTTAATAAGGGTAATATGGTCCATCAACAATTACCAACTAATTAAATAATAGGTTCTAATATATTTTGATCTCTATAATGTAAATGATTATGATGGCTATAGATTAAATATTATTACATAATATATTTAATCTTACATTCTCCCACTTAGCCGAGCAATCATTTACTATGATTATTAGATAAGCCTGATCAGGAGTTAACACTCATTTTAGCCTTAAACAAGTACTATAGCAGAGAAATACAGCCGTTGAATCATTATGCGACTCAGGACCCCCATTAATCATACTATAGCCTTAATTTAAAACCTAATCATCATGATCAAAATACGCGTAAGCCCTTTGTTTGACTTGTAACTTTATTTGTCTATATGCCATTATACCGGTTGAACATATTCTAATAGACATACAAAATCAAACTGAGGATATTTCATTAATCATAAAACATAAGCTAGTACAATATGCTCAAATAAGGTCTTTACTAAATCCCATATTCCGAACATGTTCTTTGTAAACCTTAGGAGGGAGACCTTTAGTCATCGGATCCGCAAGCATATCCTTAGTACTAATATACTAGATAGAAAGATTATTTTCCTCAACTCGTTCATGTATAAATAGATATTTTGTATCGAGATATAAACCAGCTCCAGTCGAACTGTTACTGTTCGAGAAACTAACGGCAGCTGAATTATCACAGTAAAGCTTCAATGGTCTAGAAATGGAATTAACGATTTTGAGTCCAGTGACCAGGTTTCTAAGTAACATTCCATGACAGGTTGCGTTATAAACAGCAATGTACTCTGCCATCATTGTGGAAGTTGTGGTCAACTGTTGTTTATGACTCTTCCATGAGATAGGGCTGCCTGCTAACATAAAGATATAGCCCGAAGTGGATTTCTTGTCATCTTTGCATTTGGCAAAGTCAGAATCAGAATAACCCACCACTTCTAAATGATCACTTCTTCTATAAGTCAGTTTATAGTCTTTCGTCCCTTGCAGATATCGAAGCACCTTCTTAGTCTGATAACGGCCTATCATTCCAGCAATATAAGCGATATCTGGGCGAGTACAGACTTGAGCATACATCAAGCTCCCGACTACTGACGCGTAAGGTATCTGGCTCATTTGCTCCTTCTCAACCTCTGTTGTCGGACACTGGAATGAACCGAAAATATCTCCTTTAACTACTGGAGCGACGGAGGGTTTGCACTATTGCATGTTGTAACGTGTGAGGACACGATCTATGTAAGCCCTCTGGGACAATCCTAAGATCCCTTTGTGTCTATCTCGGTGAATTTCGATGCCAATGATGTAAGAAGCATCTCCGAGATCCTTCATGTCGAAGTTATGCGAAAGTAACCGCTTCGACTCATGCAACATGTCTAAACTATTACTTGCCAATAGAATATCATCTACGTAAAGGACAAGTATAGTAAAGTTGCTCCCACTCATCTTGAGGTAGGTGCATTGATCCACTTGATTCTTCATAAAACCTTGCTTCTTCATGACTTCATCAAACTTGAGGTACCACTGACGTGATGCTTGTTTTAACCCGTAAATGGATTTCTTCAACTTACAGACTAGATGCTCCTGACCCTCAGGTTTAAAGCCTTCAGGTTGTTTCATGTAAACATCTTCGTCCAAGTCTCCGTTAAGGAAAGCGGTTTTAACGTCCATCTGATGCAGCTCTAAATCAAAATGAGCTACTAGGGCCATGACGATCCTTAATGAATCTTTACGAGAGACAGGTGAAAACGTCTCTTGATAATCAATTCCCTCTTTCTGAGTGTAGCCCTTTGCAACCAATCTCGCTTTGTAGCGTTCAACGTTCCCATTCGGATCTAGTTTTGTTTTGAACACCCATTTGCATCCTACGGGTTTGACTCCGTTGGGTAATTCTACCAAATCCCAAACGTCATTTTTCTTCATGGATTCAAGCTCATCAATCATTGCTTTATTCCATTCAGAAGACTGATTACTGCTAATGGCTTCATTGTAAGAGATAGGATCATTGAGCTTTCCGGGATCCATTTTAGTCAGGTAGGTAACATAATCATCCCAATTAGTAGGCCTTCTTTGCCTAGATGACCTCCTGAGTGGATTATCGGGTACAGCGTTGTCTTGGTTTTGAGCGTTTGATGTGCCTTCGTCATGAGGTATAATGGGTTCTGATTGTAGAGGTGAATTTGGAGTTGGTGCAGTAGCTTCAGGTGTAGTAGTTGCATTGGGTACAAGAGGAGTAATCGGAGTAATGGTAAGCGACGAGTCTCTCCCCCCCCCCCTCGCGTCTTGTACTTCTTGCAATTCTTCGTAAGGGTTGGTACTGCTCCCACTGACCTTGAAATCCTCCAGGAACGCGGCACGCTTGGTTTCAACAATACGGGTGACATGGGAAGGACAATAGAAACGATAACCCTTAGAGTTCTCAGGATACCCAATAAAGAAACAGGTAATTGTTTTAGGGTCAAGTTTCCTTAGGAAAGGATTGTAAAGTTTTGCTTCAGCAATGCAGCCCCATACTTTCATATATTTAAGACTCGGTTTCCTTCCTGTCCAAAGTTCATAAGGAGTTTTTGGGACAGACTTAGAAGGAACTCTATTGAGTATATGAACAGCTACTTTTAACGCTTCAGTCCAGAGGAATAATGGTAAATTAGTGTTGGCTAACATACTGCGTACCATGTTCATAAGGGTACGGTTTCTTCTTTCAGCGACACCGTTCTGCTGAGGTGTACCAGGCATGGTGTATTGGTTCACAATCCCCTGGCCCTTACAAAACTCATAAAATGGACCAGGAGCTTGGCCCACATCAGTATGTCTTCCATAATACTCACCGCCTCTATCTGATCTCACAACTTTAATCTGACGATCTAATTGCTTTTCAACTTCAGCCTTATAATCTTTAAAAGTTGTAAGAGATTCAGATTTCTCCTTAATAAGATACAAGTACATGTAACGAGAATAATCGTCAATGAAAGTGATAAATGAAGTATGTCCTGTTATGCCAGCGATTTGGTAGGGACCACTAATATCAGTGTGAATGAGTTCTAATAAATTAGAACTCCTAGTGGCACCTTTCTTATTCGCTAATGTCATTTTACCTTTAAGACATTTGACACATGTTCCAAAATCAGAGAAATCGAGAGGAGGTAAGACTTCATCCTTTATGAGACGATTAAATCGTTCTTTTGAAATGTGGCCTAAACGCTGATGCCACAACATGGATGAAGTCTCTAAGTCTCGTTTCTCTTCCATCTTTGTGAGTGATTCATTAATGTTATATGACAACAAAGATTTGGAAAAGTTATCTTCTAGTTCTAATCTATAGAGACCACCATCCAGAACACCAGTACCATAAAGAACAGAATCATAGAGGATAGAGAGTTTGCGATGACCATGGGAAACAATAAAACCGTCCATGTCTAACTTTGGTCCTGATACAAGGTTCCGAGTTACCTCAGGAACATATAAGGTATCATAAAGTTTAATACATAAACCAGTTTTCATAACTAATTGTAATGTTCTAATGGCCTTCACTTCTAATTCTCGATCATCCCCAACCTTAAGCGTTCTTTGGTTTCTTTCCAGCTTCCGGATTGAAAGGAATCCCTGAGTAGAATTGGTAACATGAACCATAGAACCAGAATCAAACCACCAAGAATTAGAAGGAACACTTAAATTATAGGACTCAAGTATCATAAAACAATCGTTACCTTTCTTAGCCAGCCACTCCTTAAAGTCAGGGCATTCCTTCTGCATGTGTCCTGTCTTTTTATAGAACTTGCAGCGGATACTGCCTAAGGAGTTCTTAGAGCTGGAAGGTGCACTTGTATTATGATTAGGATTAGGCCTTTGGACTTTTGAAGCATCCTTCCTCTGATAATTGTTCTTCCTTTTCTTAGAATTGGAGGTAGTGAAGTTTGCAACATCAATATGGCGATCCATCCTCATACGCTCTTCCTCCTGTACGCACATAGCGACCAGTTCACTCATTGTCCATTTGTCCTTCTGAGTGTTGTAATTGATCTTGAATGCTTCAAAGGACGAAGGAAGCGAAGTAATGATGAAATGAACAAGAAACCATCACTGATTTCCATTTCCAGCCCCTTCAGCTTATTGGCCATGTCATTCATCATCATGATGTGCTCGCGAATGCCGCTCCTCTCATCATACTTAGTTGTCACCAGCTTGAGAATAAGGGTACTAGCGTGTGCTTTAAACGTCCCCTTAAACTGTGCCTCCACAGAAGCCAAGTAGGTTTTAGCATCTTCAGAATCAGGAATAGCTCCCCTGATAGCATTGCTTATGGAGTGATTCATAAACATGAGACACATGCGGTTACACCTAGTCCACTTTTCATGAATTATCTGCTCAGCAACAGTACTCTGAGTGGTAAGGTCCGCTGGCTTATTCTCCCTAAGAGCGTAATCAAAATCCAGCAGCCCAAGCGTAAGCATGAGAGCATCCTTCCATGCAGCAAAGTTATCACCAGTCAAAGATGGAATCCCCTGATTTGGTGCTGATAGTGGAAATAAGATGAGCAAGTTATGATACTAAGGAAGAAGTCCTAATGTGATCTAAGGGCACGTTAAACTAAGGCAGGTATAAATAATGACCATTTAACATTATGAAGTTGTGATATTGTCTATTACTAACATCAAAATAATAGACCTAGTTAAAAATTCTACTTAAACGAAGACAAAACAGCTTTGGCCAGAAGTGTAATCATTTAAGCATATGTGCAAAGTGGTTGTAACAAATCAGCTTTGGCCAGAAATTGAAACAATCACTTTAGTTATGCACTTGTTAAGTATGCCATCTATGAAAGAATTAAATCAGCTTTGGCCAGATATTAAAACATTCATGCTTATGATGTACACTTAACATAGCTTTCGTAATACTTGAATGATAAGTAGATGTATCAAGTCAGCTTTGGCCAGAAATGATACATCAGAAGCTCATTCAAGTTAAGATATTTTGGTTTTGCAAAACATTACATTATCTGATTCTGATTAATTAACTAAATAACTACAAAACCAATTATTTAATAGCAAACTACCCGTTAGCGCGGATCGAACTAATGAGGTTTCGAGTCAGGTCTCGACTGAGTTATGAGATCTCGAGTCATGATGAGGTCTCGAGTCGCAACCACGGTCTCGAGTCGCAACCTTATGGTCTCGAGTTATGACGTTATGGTCTCGAGTCGCAACCTTTGTCTCGAGTTATGACGTTATGGTCTCGAGTCGAGACCTTTAAACCCTTATGATTTCGAGTCGAGACCTTATGGTCTCGAGTCGAGATCTGTTGGTCTCGAGTTGTGAAGGTTTTAATGACCTGATGGTCTCGAGTCGAGACCCTATGGTCTCGAGTCGAGACCCTATCGTCTCGAGTCGAGACCCTATCGTCTCGAGTCGAGACCCTATGGTCTCGAGTCGAGACTGATGGTCTCGAGTCGTAATCTGATGATCTCGAAGCTTCCTGTCAACAGCTGTTAATTGTGATAACGTAACTGAAAATTCGAAATCTAAGGGATTATGAGATATTATTTCCTGTTTTAAGATGATCTAATTTTATCAACATATTTCGAAAAATTGTAACTGTTTATCTAATAACAGTTTCGAATAAAGTTAATAGATAAAATTGGATCAAACATGGAAAAAACACTCATTAATCCTAAAACATTCCAAAACATAATAGAATTTTCGAATTTTCCTAAGAACATGATGAACCCTAAAAACATAAAACATAAATTCTGGAACCCGAAACCTGAATATTAATAGTTTTTCTAAACAGATTTCGGCTAAAACGTAACCCAGTTAATTTCGAATGAACATATGATTAATCTTTTCCGAAAACAATGATCTCGAGTCGATCTTCATGACTCAAAATCGGCTGTGACGGTTTTAAAGTTATAAAAAATCCGTTTTCCAAGTTTCAATCCCAGAATTATGGATACGAAAACAGAACTGACTAATCAACATATGCTCTGATACCACATGTTGGTTCAGTTCTGTTTATACATGAAGGAAAACATTAAAACATACCTGTTATAGCAGACAGTGCGTTGGAGAATCCAGTAATTGAGTTCGACATGCTTGTCATCGTGATCTGGTTCCTCCTTAGGGTGCTGACTAATGATGGGGACTTAGAAAACCGAAAAGGGATATCGGCTAGGAGAGGAGGTCGAACTTATGATGTTATGGCTAATGGGGTGTGTGTAATTGTGTAACTGAGTAACCCCTTAACCTCCACATAATTCTCCTTATATAGGCACCCAGGAGGAAACCTAATCAGTTAATAAGGGTAATATGGTCCATCAACAATTACCAACTAATTAAATAATAGGTTCTAATATATTTTGATCTCTATAATGTAAATGATTATGATGGCTATAGATTAAATATTATTACATAATATATTTAATCTTACAGAATTATGAGCTTTAGTGGCGATAGCGTTAGCGACTGGACGCCCGCGGAAATTTTCTTTGTCTTTATCTGCTCATCATTATAGTTTAATCAAATTACATTTATTACTTTCATGTATATTAAAATCAGATGAGAAAATACAGTACCTATTATGAACTAGATAAATAATAATCAAAGATCATTATCTCAACAAACCGAACTAATCCCTTGAGCAGCAGCAGTAGTGGCTGCACGCAGCAACGGCTGCACGCCCGCGGCTGCGCGGCTTCACTTCACGCACGCCGCAACAGCAGTGTCGCATGCAGAAGCGGCGGTTGCACGCCCACAGTAGCAACGCGTTTAACCCATTTCTATTATATTATATTTTTAAAAATATGTCTTATATCATAAATTAAATTGGGTGTGTTTTTTATGTTATAAATATAAATTAAAAATGGAACTTGACATAAATTTTTATGATTTTATTGTTATTTTATTATATAAATTTGTGTTTTTTGGTAGTAGTGTTAATTTTAATATAATATATTGCTGAAAAAAATAAAAAAATAAATAAAAATTTCGGGTTGAGCGGGTCGGGTTCGGGTCAGTATGCGAATATTCGGGCAGCGTTCGGGTTCATATGTATAGCACGATTTTCGGATTCATCTAAAATTTTCGGATTCGGGTCGGGTTGAACCTGCCAACCCGCGAACACGGCTCGTTTAGCACCCCTACCCCTAGCAGACAAAAGTTTGTGCAATCTTTACACTCTTCACAGGTATTTTACTTTAGTTTAATATATTCCTCCAAGTTCATTAGAGAAGAAGTAACTCTTGTGAATAAATCTCATATGATGGCATTATAAAGCAATTTGGTATATATAGTTCTAAAAACAGTTAATAGGTAAGGCAGAACTATTATTATTCAACTTATGGGAATATGCAGGAAAACCATTAAGAACTATGTTTAACTTTTGTGAATTAGTTGTTTCTTATTTGATTAGAGTTTAAATGTTTTCAGTTCTATGTTATTTTTGCTGTGTTTTGGTTCATAGTGGGGGAGCACATGACGGGTAATTATGATCACGTGAAGAAGGACAACAGTGGGGGAGCACATGACGGGTAAGTTTGCCTTTTATTAACTGTTCTTACATCTTTGATAGCTATGATTTTAACATGAATTGTGAAATTTCAGGTTGAGTATAGTCAGTTGGCTGATGTAGCTACATTAAATAGTAAGTGCTGGGAACTATGAAGTGGAAGTATGACTGTGACTGTCACACCCCAACCGATGGCGGAATCATCGGGGCATGACACTGAGCGAAACAGACTGTTCAAAGAAATTCCATAACAACTATTATTACCGAATAGTTTAAATATCACGTCCCATACCATGACCCATAAGATAAATTTAGTTATTACAGACATAGATATCATTCAAACAAAACATGTTCCGACAACTCAGATTTAAGTACATAAATATAAATTGTCTTGGTTTCTAGACTCTTTCCTAGCCTCGATTTCACAAGAGTTAGAGCAAGTAGGCATCCTAAACACCTGTCACATATGTTAAAATAAAGTCAATACATATAATGTAAAGGTGAGCATACAAGTTTGATAATAGCATATAGAGTTCGAATAGTTTACGCATAACCAGCACGTACACAGAGGGAAATGATGCATGTTAATTATCGACATGGACCTATCGATACCAAAGACTGCGGGTTCACTGTCCGAGACAGTTCGCAATACATGATTACCACCGTAATCCATGCAAGTAATTGTCCTTAACAACCCCCGTGTGAACGGGTGCTGAGTCCAAACTATAGTACTACGTTGCTAAGGCAGGTAGACAGCATTCCACGTGTAAACATAACAACAAGCATACATTTAGTCACGTAACACATGCAATCGGTTAGCGTCCAAATAGTTTGAATAGTGTGTTCGATTGTGATTTTGATAAGTAACGTATGTAACACCCAAAAGTGCTATAGCAAAAAGGGATTCGAGTATATTCACAGTGATTGATTATGGATTGAAGGGAGTGCTGAGAGTAGGGTTAGCCTGAATAGTTCGGTAGTATAACGATGAGTAACGCGGAAATGCAAACAAGTGTAAATGGATCGAATAGCATGGTTAATCGAACAGCAGGTTCGATCGAACGGGCTGTTCGATCGGCTTGAAAGTCCGTTTGAACAGTCCTGTTCGATCGGCCGGTAGGCTCGATCGGCTGGGCCATTCGAGTGGATTGTTTCTTCCTCTGATGTGTTTGTGTATGATGGTTTGAACTTTTGAAGTTTTCGTTGTAGTGTTTGAGAACACTGAAATGTTCTTACCTTTCAGGTCGATCGATCGAACGGTCAGGTCGATCGATCGAACGGTCTGTTCGATCGGCCGGCTTAACCGATAGGCTAAGAACTTCAGAAGTAGTTCTCAGCAGGATGTCGCTCGATCGAACAGCCTGTTCGATCGGCTGGCACTCCCCACTACGAACGAGTTGCAAAATCGATTAAGTGCTGAAGCATAGTATCTCATGATCCGAAGAGTAATGTTTACCAATCGATTAGCATATTCGATCGAACATCACCTCGTCAATAGCATACTTCATGAAGTTTGAAAAGTGAAAAGTGTGGAACCATGTGCTAGCCGATCGGCTGGGCTGTTCGTTCGAACAGCCTAGCCGTTCGTTCGAACAGCCTAGCCGTTCGGCCAGCAATTCTGACCTGGTCGGCCTTTCGTCTAACACTTGGCTGTTTGATTATTTGTCATGATTTTAAGCTATTTTGACAACGAGTTAAACCGTAGAACGTGGGTTCTTACTTGCTTCACCGGTTCGGACAGGAATCACCTAAGTCCGGCCGGTGAACTGTTCGGAACGGTAGTTTGATGTTTAACCCGAAATTGGTGAACCTTGTAGATAGAATCCGAATCTTGAACCTCTTGACTGTTAGAATGATTAGTTAGTTGGTTCGAGCTTCGTTTCTATCGGTTTTAAGGTTTTGAGTGTAAAAGAGTTGAAAGAAAGTTGGAAATCCTTCCATGAAAATGTTAAGATTCTTACAAATCCTTGTTTGTTTATGTGGAAATCGGTCAGATCTAGGCTATTCACGGTTGAATGAGGCCAAAGTATAATGTTCTTCAAGAACACCATGATGACATCACCCAAGAACACTTAGATCTTGGTGATTTCACGGTTAGAAATCAAGTTTTGAAAGATAGAAAGGTGTAGAATCATGTAATGATCAAAAACGTACAAGAATTAGAGTGAAAACTTACCGGAGTTGAGAGAAATCTGAGAAAAGGTGAAGAACAAGGGCTGGTTCGGTCAGAGCTTTCCAAAAGTAGAAAGAGTGATAATGACAGGGCTATTTATAGGCTCCAAAAGACGAAGGTGGTAGCCGATCATCCAGGATCTCCGATCGGCTGGGCTGCTCGATCGAACAGCATGTTCGATCGGCTAGCCTGTTCGATCAGTGATTCCTGTTCGATCAGGAACCCCCTTTTCGAGTGTTTCGCGACGGTTTTCGATATTTCGATTTCGATGGACGATGATACGAGTATGATAGAGTTCCTAGTCAAATTACTTTTAGTCCCAACTACTATATCTAACATACAATCATCTATAAGCCACGTTTTGATGTCGGTTTCGATTGAGTTTGATTGCTTTTCGAGTTTCGATTGATTTGATTGTATACCACACAACACATAAAGTAAACACGCACAAGTAACACATAAGGCACACGCACACGTAAATATTACCACACCAGTTTCGCATAGTTCGAGTCTCGAGTTCGATTGATGAGTCGATTAATCTTGATTATCGATTGGTTAACTTTATCGCATTGTTACTTCCTACTATTCACAGTCGTAAATCGGTCGCATTGATTAAGCATTTGATCATTTTATTTAGGCACACTTACTCCACATAATACAAAAAGCAAAAAGAAACATTAACAGTCAAAGTTGACTTGGACTTTGACTTTGACTTTGACATTTGAAAACACGGGGTGTTATAGCCTCCCCTTGTTTAGGGAATTTCGTCCCGAAATTAGGCTGAGAGCTGCGCATCACCGTTATTTACCAATTTGATGCTTCAGATCTATTTAAACAACTGCGGGTACTTGGCCTTAATGTCGCTTTCGAGTTCCCAAGTGAACTCCGCGCCTCGTTTGCCTTCCCATCGGACTTTCACGATAGGGATGCGTGAGTGCCTGAGTTGCTTGGTTTGGCGATCCATGATTTCGACAGGCTTTTCCATGAAGTGTAAGGTTTCGTTGATCTGAAGATCGTCGAGTGGTATGATTAGATCATGATCAGCAAGGCATTTTCGGGGGTTAGACACATGGAAAGTCGGGTGGACGTTACGGAGTTCCTCCGGTAGTTCGAGTCTGTAGGCGACTTTTCCGATTCTTTCCAGAATCTTAAAAGGTCCAACATATCGAGGCGCTAGTTTCCCTTTCTTGCCGAATCTGACTACACCCTTCCAAGGGGATACCTTTAGGAGTACGTAGTCGCCAACGTCAAATTCAAGGGGCTTGCGTCTTCTATCGGCGTAACTTTTCTGTCTACTTCGAGCTTTCACCAAGTTGTCTCGAATTTGGTGGATTTTGTCAGTCGTTTCTTGTAGAATCTCGGGACCGGTTAGTTGCAAGTGACCGATCTGGTGCCACACAATAGGCGATCGACATCTCCTTCCATACAAAGCCTCGAATGGTGCCATCTGGATGCTGGCATGATAGCTGTTATTATACGAGAATTTGACTAGCGGTAGGTGTTTGGTCCAACTACCACCAAAATCTATGACACACGCCCGGAGCATGTCTTCAAGAGTACGGATCGTTCTCTCAGTCTGTCCGTCGGTTTGTGGATGGAATGCAGTACTCAGATTAAGCGACGTACCAAGAGCCGCTTGAAAAGTTTCCCACAATCGAGAAGTAAACCGAGCATCACGGTCAGAGATGATGTCGCGAGGCGTACCATGATTACAAATGATCTCTTCGGTGTAGATTTGGGCTAGTCGTTCCACCTTGTAGTCTTCTCGTATTGGCAAGAAGTGGGCTGATTTGGTCAGACGATCAACTATGACCCAAATACTGTCGTGACCTGATGGCATGGGCGGGAGTTTCGTTATGAAATCCATAGCTATACTCTCCCACTTCCATATAGGTATCGGCGGTTGTTCGGGTAAGCCAGAAGGTCTTTGATGTTCAGCCTTGACTCTTGCGCAAGTTAAGCAACTTCCAACGTAAAGAGCGATATCACGTTTCATACCCGGCCACCAGTACTTGTAACGAAGATCCTGGTACATTTTATCGGCACCGGGATGAATGGAATATCGGGATTTGTGGGCTTCATTCATGATAATCTTTCGCAAATTGGTCCGCTTAGGGATCCAAATTCGGTCCAGATAGTAGAATATCACATCTGCTTTGCTTACAAGCTGAGCTCCATCGTGGTAGATCCTTTCTTTCTTCAAGGTGCGTTCATTAAAACACGCATGCTGGGCTTCGCGGATGAGGGCTTCGAGATTATGCTGGGCTTGAACGTTTCGGATACTGAGCACATAACTCTTTCTGCTGAGCGCGTTGGTAACCACATTCGCCTTGCCTGGGTGATAACGAATCTCACAGTCGTAATCGTTGAGGAGTTCTACCCATCGGCGTTGACGCATATTAAGTTCCCTCTGATTGAAGATGTGTTGTAAACTCCTGTGATCAGTGTAGATTGTACACTTAGTGCCATACAGGTAGTGTTGCCAAATCTTCAATGCAAAGACAACCGCGCCTAGCTCGAGGTCATGGGTGGTATAGTTCTTCTCGTGGATCTTGAGCTGTCGAGATGCGTAAGCTATAACCTTGTCTCGCTGCATGAGAACACTACCAAGACCAAGGTTGGAAGCATCACAGTAGACAATGAAATCGTTGCTTCCGTCGGGCAGCGTAAGAATCGGTGCGTTGCACAGCATGTGCTTGAGGGTTTGAAAGGCAGACTCTTGTGCGGTTCCCCAAACAAAAGGCTTGTCTTTATGAGTAAGAGCGGTAAGCGGCACAGCGATTTTGGAGAATCCTTCAATAAATCGTCGATAATAGCCCGCTAGTCCGAGGAAAGAACGAACTTCAGACGGGTTCTTAGGCGTAATCCAACTTTTGACGGCTTTAATCTTCGCGGGATCGACGTGTATTCCCTGACTATTCACGATGTGACCCAGAAATTGAACCTCCTCTAACCAGAATTCACACTTGGAGAACTTGGCATAGAGTTGGTTCCACTGAAGTAACTCGAGAACCAAACGTAGATGTTGCGCGTGTTCGGTCTTCGATTTGGAATAGATAAAGACATCGTCAATGAACACGATGACGAAACGGTCTAAGAAAGCCTTCCACACGCGATTCATCAGATCCATAAAGACCGCGGGTGCGTTAGTTAAACCAAAAGGCATAACAACGAATTCATAGTTATGGCTCTGATACCAATCTGTCACACCCCAACCGATGGCGAAATCATCGGGGCATGGCACTGAGCGAAACAGATTGTTCAAAGAAATTCCATAACAACTATTATTACCGAATAGTTTAAATATCACGTCCCATACCGTGACCCATAAGATAAATTTAGTTATTACAGACATAGATATCCTTCAAACAAAACATGTTCCGACAACTCAGATTTAAGTACATAAATATAAATTGTCTTGGTTTCTAGACTCTTTCCTAGCCTCGATTTCACAGCAGTTAGAGCAAGTAGGCATCCTAAACACCTGTCACATACGTTAAAATAAAGTCAATACATATAATGTAAAGGTGAGCATACAAGTTTGATAATAGCATATAGAGTTCGAATAGTTTACGCATAACCAGCACGTACACAGAGGGAAATGATGCATGTTAATTATCGACATGGACCTATCGATACCAACGACTGCGGGTTGACTGTCCGAGACAGTTCGCAATACATGATTACCACCGTAATCCATGCAAGTAATTATCCTTAACAACCCCCGTGTGAACAGGTGCTGAGTCCAAACTATAGTACTACGTTGCTAAGGCAGGTAGACAGCATTCCACATGTAAACATAACAACAAGCATACATTTAGTCACGTAATACATGCAATCGGTTAGCGTCCAAATAGTTTGAATAGTGTGTTCGATTGTGATTTTGATAAGTAACGTATGTAACACCCAAAAGTGCTATAGCAAAAAGGGATTCGAGTATATTCACAGTGATTGATTATGGATTGAAGGGAGTGCTGAGAGTAGGGTTAGCCTGAATAGTTCGGTAGTATAACGATGAGTAACGCGGAAATGCAAACAAGTGTAAATGGATCGAATAGCATGGTTAATCGAACAGCAGGTTCGATCGAACGGGCTGTTCGATCGGCTTGAAAGTCCGTTTGAACAGTCCTGTTCGATCGGCCGGTAGGCTCGATCGGCTGGGCCATTCGAGTGGATTGTTTCTTCCTCTGATGTGTTTGTGTATGATGGTTTGAACTTTTGAAGTTTTCGTTGTAGTGTTTGAGAACACTGAAATGTTCTTACCTTTCAGGTCGATCGATCGAACGGTCAGGTCGATCGATCGAACGGTCTGTTCGATCGGCCGGCTTAACCGATAGGCTAAGAACTTCAGAAGTAGTTCTCAGCAGGATGTCGCTCGATCGAACAGCCTGTTCGATCGGCTGGCACTCCCCACTACGAACGAGTTGCAAAATCGATTAAGTGCTGAAGCATAGTATCTCATGATCTGAAGAGTAATGTTTACCAATCGATTAGCATATTCGATTGAACATCACCTCGTCAATAGCATACTTCATGAAGTTTGAAAAGTGAAAAGTGTGGAACCATGTGCTAGCCGATCGGCTGGGCTGTTCGTTCGAACAGCCTAGCCGTTCGTTCGAACAGCCTAGCCGTTCGGCCAGCAATTCTGACCTGGTCGGCCTTTCGTCTAACACTTGGCTGTTTGATTATTTGTCATGATTTTAAGCTATTTTGACAACGAGTTAAACCGTAGAACGTGGGTTCTTACTTGCTTCACCGGTTCGGACAGGAATCACCCAAGTCCGGCCGGTGAACTGTTCGGAACGGTAGTTTGATGTTTAACCCGAAATTGGTGAACCTTGTAGATAGAATCCGAATCTTGAACCTCTTGACTGTTAGAATGATTAGTTAGTTGGTTCGAGCTTCGTTTCTATCGGTTTTAAGGTTTAGAGTGTAAAAGAGTTGAAAGAAAGTTGGAAATCCTTCCATGAAAATGTTAAGATTCTTACAAATCCTTGTTTGTTTATGTGGAAATCGGTCAGATCTAGGCTATTCACGGTTGAATGAGGCCAAAGTATAATGTTCTTCAAGAACACCATGATGACATCACCCAAGAACACTTAGATCTTGGTGATTTCACGGTTAGAAATCAAGTTTTGAAAGATAGAAAGGTGTAGAATCATGTAATGATCAAAAACGTACAAGAATTAGAGTGAAAACTTACCGGAGTTGAGAGAAATCTGAGAAAAGGTGAAGAACAAGGGCTGGTTCGGTCAGAGCTTTCCAAAAGTAGAAAGAGTGATAATGACAGGGCTATTTATAGGCTCCAAAAGACGAAGGTGGTAGCCGATCATCCAGGATCTCCGATCGGCTGGGCTGCTCGATCGAACAGCATGTTCGATCGGCTAGCCTGTTCGATCAGTGATTCCTGTTCGATCAGGAACCCCCTTTTCGAGTGTTTCGCGACGGTTTTCGATATTTCGATTTTGATAGACGATGATACGAATACGATAGAGTTCCTAGTCAAATTACTTTCAGTCCCAACTACTATATCTAACATACAATCATCTATAAGCCACGTTTTGATGTCGGTTTCGATTGAGTTTGATTGCTTTTCGAGTTTTGATTCGAGTTTCGATTGATTCGATTGTATACCACACAACACATAAAGTAAACACGCACAAGTAACACATAAGGCACACGCACACGTAAATATTACCACACCTGTTTCGCATAGTTCGAGTCTCGAGTTCGATTGATGAGTCGATTAATCTTGATTATCGATTGGTTAACTTTATCGCATTGTTACTTCCTACTATTCACAGTCGTAAATCGGTCGCATTGATTAAACATTCGATCATGTTATTTAGGTACACTTACTCTACATAATACAAAAAGCAAAAAGAAACATTAACAGTCAAAGAAGTCAAAGTTGACTTGGACTTTGACTTTGACTTTGACATTCGAAAACACGGGGTGTTACAGTGACAACCCGAACTTCTGAGGTCAGTGTTGTTTATTTCCGTGATTCTAGTTTCTTATTATTCATCTCTCTCCGTTGTGAATGAATGTGTCGCGCTAGTATTACAACTCGTTCTTTTTGGGTCGCGTCTTGACACACGATTAGTTTATAATTGGGCCACTTTTGCTATAATCATGATCGGCTCATGCATACACTCAACCAAAAGACCAATCTCAATTAATGGCCAAACAAACCGAACACCCTATTCTCTGGGCTTACGATTGGGCTTGGTAGAGCCCAAGTGGGTAAATAATTAAGGGCCGGCCATGAGTCCTTGTTGTTTACAAATTCTAGTTGTATAGATATGGGGTCACGACCAACAAGGAACCGCCCCCAACTTGAAGCGAATATATGTATACGTAACATGGTTGTTGATGAGATTAAGCTTTAAACACAAGTTAAAAACCCTAAAGCCTTTCCCCTGTGATCATACGATTTCAGTAGAGAACCCCCCCCCCCACATTCGAGGCAACATCGTCGCATTCGAACAAGTTCTCTGGTTAGTAATTCGGAATTTTTTTTGTTAAGTTTAATTGTGTGATCTTGCTTGTGTAATCTTGATCGCATGAAAGTATACGTGTATAATCTTGTTTAGTGAAATCATATCCGTATTGATTCCTATTTGACGAACCTGTTATATGTAATCTTGATTTAATAATTAAACAAGTATGTGATGAACCCGTACTGATTCCTATAGTACGTTTATATGTGCTGACTTAATTGGTTTGACACCTGTTTGAACCAAAGTAATAATTAGATGAGTTTGTAGTCATGAAGGACTGATTTGTTAGAATTCAAGAATTTATTGTTATGGATCAATGATTGTACGTGTGATTGACTGACGATTATTTATTGAAAATTGATAAGTAGTTCTGGTTAAATACAAGTAGGGAATATATAAATCGATTTCATCTTTTCTTTGTGGACTGAATACGGTGGTTAGGCTGACCACACATGGGACGCACCCCCCAAGATTGGGTCACACACTCACGAGCAATGTCACACACACATGATTAAGTTGTGTTTGTTAAATTGGGCCAAATACACAACAGTTTGGGCTGCTAGTAATATTAGATGAAATTGTATTTGGGTTAATCTGGACTAGATGATTGTTGATGATAGTAACTATGCACAGGAATCGTTTGATAGCATGTTGTACCGATAAGGTGTTTAATTCAGTGTTATGTTAACTGGTTGCTAGATTTCTTAGATGAAAGAAGTTTTGGTTGGGTCGGTTATAACCAGGCCTGTTTTGCTGGGCCAATAGATGTAGTTGTAACATGAAGGAAGTATTGGGCTGGTGAGTGGGTCGAGTAGGAACCAACAGAATATTGGTCTAGAATTACGTGGGTCACGCTTAGGAGAATTACATGTTGGGTGGTGAACTATTTAACGGAATCATGGGTTGCACCTTTTTAGTGGACACAATGAGGCTAGGCAATCGTTAGATTTGTCACCACTAATGTGTGTAATTATATGTTAACTGAACTAATTGTGATAAGATATGATATGAAATGAGTATACATTAGAGACTACTTAACTGACTCCTATGGTTTGAACTTTATGTGTGTGCTACGTGTATCTTGAGTGTGTGATATGAGAATAAGGAATACGTAGCTTGTTGTACGTGAAATATGTGATGTATGTGTACGTAGAACTGACTGTTATCGGTAACCCTGTTAGGGCGTGTTTTGTTCTGTAACGCCCTATAACGCTTTAACCAAAAGTTGCAGCGGAAATACGAACTTAAAAATTTCCTTTCATCATATTCATTCTAACATACTTAGAATTACATTAAATCACTCTTTTACATTAAATACATTAATGCTTTCTAAAGATTTATAAAAATCGGACATACTACTATTAATTTTCGTGACCATGCACCCACATGTACAATCCATCTCTTGACTCGATCTTCAACCTTTTACACTTCATGATGAGAATCCACCGTTCTGTACAACCTGCAGACATCACGTACAATCACATCATTAGCAAACGGTGTCATCATATATAAAATTTAAACATGCATAATTAGGCATTAACGTGTCATGCTTTCGCTTATGTTAGTCCATTCATCCATCCGTTCAAACCACCCGCATTGGATTTCGGCGCCTACCTTCAACTTCCAACACTAGTATACCTGCATTCCTTATTTCATTCTAAATAGGAAAACGGTTAGCATCATTAGATTTCATTCGTACGAACATATCCAGGTATATGCATAACAAGTCTCACTCATTTGTACATATAACTAAATTCCAATTCATGCATACATACCCTTTCTATTTGTACCTATACTTACAACTTACATCCTACACAATATTCCTCTCAATCCTAAACACACAAGTCTATACATGTAATTTGCATACACGTAATTCTCCATACTTACGAGTTTATAGTCATACTCTCCTATGATTCCCAATTACTTACTTACAAACTAACCCATACCTACGCGTATAACTACTTATTTCATCTTTATGCATAATACCATCATGTAAGCTTCTTTCTTACCTATACTTAATAGAAACTATTTCTTAACCATTTTCGACACATTTACCATAAACTTACCTTATCACTTCCATTGTATCATACTTTCCCACATGATTCACAATAATCATTATACTACAATACATTTTACATCCAAAGTGTAAGTTCGGAATTCACTTACCTTGCGCGCCCGTATTTGCGTTCGCTTATTTGATTGAGTCTTCGTAGCCCGTTAGCCTTCAACGCTCCCATCCATCTTGACATGATTCCTATACACTCATGTCATTACATTCACATTCTTATTAGCATATATGCTTATACTTATGAACAACCATATCAAATTCACATCTAACACACGACCTACATAAAGCATACTCAACATCATTAATCCATTTAAACAAGCATATGGCATACTAGACATCATCCCTACATAATCTTCGCATGAACTATATATGTTTACCCATTACTTGCATACAATTTCACTTATTATTGTCTTTTAGACATTTCATCAAACACTTGGCGTGCGTACTACTTCCTAAGCATAATGTACAAGTGTTTTAAGCATGTTCTTCCTTATTTCATCTTATGAACTATCACATTCAAACAAAATCTCATAATCATAAATTTCATTTCAAGTTTAACTATCTTAGTCTATCATACAACACCTTATACAACACAAGATTACACTATAACATCTTCAAGTTCATCATGATCATCATCTTCACACTCAAGCAATGGGTTTCATTCTAAATCACCCAATTACTTGAAATTATTCATAACACAAGTTCTATTTGGTGTTTCTAACACCTCTACATGCTTAATTTCATACAATTTCATGGATTGATCATAACCCACTTCAGACAAGATCACCAAATCTAAGTTTTAAGACATACCTTATGATCCCCTTGTGAAGGTGATCGTTAATTCATGCTTGGTTGTGAATTTGGGCTTCGTTTAGCCTTTCAATTTGGAGATTTTGATGAAGTTTAGGGTTTTGGCTCCATGGGAGCTTTCCCTGCTCGTTCATGAACACACACACGATGTGTGTGTATGTGTGTGTGTTGTTTTCTTTTAACACAACAACTTTCAAGTTGTTCACTTTGGTCCCTCATGTTTCGTTTTAATTAAATAAGGCTTCAACTCTTCTCTTACTACTAACGAGACCAATAATCAACTAGGTTAATTATTCCTAGTAAATCCTCATTTTTCAGGTTAACTTTTCTCATTAACGGTACCTTACCCGTTTCTTAATAGTAACCGGGTCTAAATTACCAAACCCGTTTTTGGGGCGTTACAAGTCTACCCCCCCCCCCCCTTAAAAGAGGTTTCGTCCCCGAAACCTTGCTTACTTCCACTGGACCACAACCCTTTACTTACCGTTCCTTCTATGTAACACAATTCTGAAATATGCTCATACATCCTTAGATTCCAAATTCCTGCCTTATGTTAGTTCCTTAGTGGTATCCATCACTACATATTTATTCATTCATTTCATTCAAAATACATACCATGACAAGAATGTACTCATACCTTATAAAAATGCCTCATTCATGAACACATATAACCGTACGTCCTATCCTTACTTTCTTGAATCGAGCATAATACTTCCATGCGTTCATTGATCATAACAACTCGATTATTTCTACTTTTATTCATAAATCATGTTGGACATGCCACTCTTGCTTTCATCGCACAAATACTCATTACAATAGTCCATGCTGGCACATATCCTTTTTACCTGTTAGTAACAGGTCAATATGCATACTTCTTCAAACTTGTAATAATACATACATTCATATCATCCGTTTACAACGAATATTATACCTTTATCTCATCTTTTAAGATTACATTCCATACATACAATGTATAGCCTTTAGTTCTTGTTTCGTTATCACAACAAAACTACCATTTCAGAGTCACCCATACTTGCTTAGCCCTAAGGTTAACATCATTCTACATCTATTAACGTTACATGCTACTGGGTATACTCATGTACGTACACTCACACGTATGTTCATACATACAAGCTTTATTCCTTTGTGCACATTCAATCCCATTTAATACATACTTACATACGTTTATATATGTACACGCATACATCTATTTACAAACACCGAAAACATACTTGCAACAATAACACATCTATACGTACATGTTTACATGCTTACTTATCGTTATATAATGCACACACTCATACGTACCTTCATACATTTATTACATACATTCATACCATCCCTATCTCTCTCTACATACATACGTACATTCATACGTATCTTCATATCTTCATATCTTCATACAGTCCTACTTGTATACATACACACCTCCCTACATCTCTTCAAATATGCATACATTCATAGGTCCCTTCATACCTTAATACATTCATACATATGGGCGTTACTGAATACTTTAAGATTGAACTAAGATTTCATTCCTTTATTGACCTCTAACCAGATTGATTTCATTCGTCAGCAAAATGAGCTCTCATCGTGAGCATCCTTCCATAACATATTCAACACTTTAAATATGATAACATATTCATACTCATAAAACCCTTACAAGGTTCATAATTGGTTCAATTCGTAGCATAACGTAACTTTACCCTTTCCGATATCAACTTCAATTCCTCATGCATTCAATGTTCTCGTACTTGCATTACACTACTTTCTCAACGGGAACACGATTAATAACGTTAATACTCAAACGTATCTAAATCATACATTCGTACATGCTTTCACACGTGCATATATTCATACATATATATATATATATATATACACACCTACATACATTCCTACACCTCTACGTACATGCATACATTCATACATACTCCTCGTACCTTCATGGACGATAATTCTTTCTTCATGCATACGTTCATACATTCATGCCTACTTCATACATATCCACATACGTTCATATGTTACTTCATCTCTACATATACACATACAATCATACATAACCTCATACGTGCATACATTACTATGTAACTTCATACATGCATATCTTTCATACATTACTTCATACTTGCATACGTTCATACATAACTCATACGTACGTATGTACCTTCCTATACTAACGGGGGTTCGGGGGCAGCGCCCCTGAGAGAAGTGGGGTCCAAGGGGCGGCAGCCCCTGGCGGGGTCCAAGGGGCAGAGCCCCTAGCTGGGGTCAGGTCAGCTTGGAAAATTTTTATTTTGGGCAAAAGTCCTTTATCAAAAATGCATCAGAACTTGATTTCGGCCAAAAGGTGCATCCCAAAATGATTACACAATGTCTTATACATTTTTGCTCAAATTTGACCTCCACCGTAAATTACGGTACCTACCGTAACTTACGGTGGCAACCTTGCTACGGTGGAAACCTCCTGTCTTACGGTGCAACATTTGTCCCCAGTTCCCACCGTAAATTACGGTACCCACCGTAATTTACGGTGGAACCTGCACATCAACAGATTTTTCCGCCGTTCTTGCATACTTAAACGCGCATAACTTTTGAACCGCTTACCCGATTAACCTCCCGTTTCTACCTACCTGACCAAAACTTGGTCCCCTTTCATATGGACTCAAAATTCTACGTCCGGATTAAGAAAAGTCTTAACTTATAAGTTTTCGGCTTAATAATCCTTATGAGTTATTCGACCCGTTTAATGAGGTTTAAGCACTTAACCTGAATCTCGCTTGTACTTTTCATGCCTCTTATTTTCACACTAAGACTTCTTTCGTATTACACCACAACTATATCCGTGGTGGATCTACCTTGCTAAAATCTAATATTCCACATTTTACCCTTCGGTTTGACAATTTACGAAAAATGCCCATTACAAGGCATTAAGCAAAAGGGCATATACCTTTCACCTCTTCGCGACCAAAAAGGTTCATTCATTTATAAAACATATTTCCAAACTACCTTTAAGGGTCGTTTACCCAATTTGCCTTTCGAGGGCGTTTTGGTCAATTTTAGCCCTTCTTTTACGAAGAGGGACTTTCAACTACGTAATTGACCAAAATCACACATCTTTACTAAAACTTTACTTACACATACCTGGCTCGAGTCAAGGCATTGACCCGCTTAGTACCTTGCATTTTTTTTATTACTAATTAATAGCAACAAAATTTCCATACGCTATCCATCCTGTGAACATAAAACTCATCGAACGTTCATTAG
This sequence comes from Helianthus annuus, assembly GCF_002127325.2. Taxonomy (NCBI): domain Eukaryota; kingdom Viridiplantae; phylum Streptophyta; class Magnoliopsida; order Asterales; family Asteraceae; genus Helianthus; species Helianthus annuus. The sequence continues at coordinate 47,117,705 of NC_035449.2, forward strand.
TCATCATCGTCAAATGATTATATCATCATTAATTGACCCATTTGGTCTAAACGACCTAAACCTTTTTGCATTGAAAATGAAGTGGTATTTACTTACTAATTCTCTCATTTGACTCACTACGGATTTTCACCCTATGGTCATAATCCTTAAACCTTTCCCTTACGCATTCAACCCATCATTGCTTACGCCACAGGGTGCCCTTTTTGAATTTCCCTATACATTTACCTACATATAACTAATTTACCGTCTTACCCTTATTATTTTCATTATGGCATACATCATATCAAAATCTTTCAAAACTCATTGTACCTTCGTCATTCCATGGCTAAATTACCATTTTACCCCTTTTTACCATTAAGCATGGTCTTTATCATCTTCACTCGCTCCGGCCCGTATCATTTCGTGTCGGAGCCTCGTATTTCAAATTCACCTTAACGTACTTACCACCCATAAAACAAATAAGTATTCTACGAAATGAGCGTAAACTTTACTTACCTTGCATCGAATTATACTTTTTCCGCGAACTTGATCCGTTCATTCCTTCCTTCCATTCTTCATAGCTTTGATCCGTATTCACCCCCGGATTCAAACTTTCATTCATTCCTTCCATTCTTTTCATTCTATTCATGTTTGAATTCATTCACGAATTCAAACCTTTCATTCATACTTTCCATTCTTTCTCATGTTCAACCCGATTCATAAAGAATTGTTGGACCCCTTTTTCCCTCCCACACGACCCCTATCCCAGTTCGTCCGGACATACCCGTGGTGTTTCTCAAGGTCTCACGAGCGTCCTATGCTTTTTGCACACTAGCCAGGCATGCAATCCACATACTAGTCTCGTGCCTTCATGAGAATTAGCACTTTATGTCCAGGGAACCGGTCTTAAGTTCGTGCCACACTCATATGAATCCTTCAAGGACTTCACCCTCTTACATAAGGGTATGCTACATACCGTTACTTACCAAATTTAAAATTTGTGTACCTGGGGTCCATTTTTTTTTCCTCACATATCACACGCCTTAGCCTTCTTACTAACCCGCAGCTGCAGAACGTCCTCATTTTCCAACAAGCTCACCTTTCAATATTCATCATTGTTAGTAACCTCTCACATACATACTTATATTAAATCTTACCTTTCGGTCTTGATCGAGTCTCGGATTGTACAGGTCATTAGTCACAAGAGCACACGGGTTTGAGTTCAAGTACTCACTTATTTATACTTGATTTCACTCAAACCTAGGCTCTGATACCAACTTGTAACGCCCTATAACGCTTTAACCAAAAGTTGCAGCGGAAATACGAACTTAAAAATTTCCTTTCATCATATTCATTCTAACATACTTAGAATTACATTAAATCACTCTTTTACATTAAATACATTAATGCTTTCTAAAGATTTATAAAAATCGGACATACTACTATTAATTTTCGTGACCATGCACCCACATGTACAATCCATCTCTTGACTCGATCTTCAACCTTTTACACTTCATGATGAGAATCCACCGTTCTGTACAACCTGCAGACATCACGTACAATCACATCATATATAAAATTTAAACATGCATAATTAGGAATTAACGTGTCATGCTTTCGCTTATGTTAGTCCATTCATCCATCCGTTCAAACCACCCGCATTGGATTTCGGCGCCTACCTTCAACTTCCAACACTAGTATACCTGCATTCCTTATTTCATTCTAAATAGGAAAACGGTTAGCATCATTAGATTTCATTCGTACAAACATATCCAGGTATATGCATAACAAGTCTCACTCATTTGTACATATAACTAAATTCCAATTCATGCATACATACCCTTTCTATTTGTACCTATGCTTACAACTTACATCCTACACAATATTCCTTTCAATCCTAAACACACAAGTCTATACATGTAATTTGCATACACGTAATTCTCCATACTTACGAGTTTATAGTCATACTCTCCTATGATTCCCAATTACTTACTTACAAACTAACCCATACCTACGCGTATAACTACTTATTTCATCTTTATGCATAATACCATCATGTAAGCTTCTTTCTTACCTATACTTAATAGAAACTATTTCTTAACCATTTTCGACACATTTACCATAAACTTACCTTATCACTTCCATTGTATCATACTTTCCCACATGATTCACAATAATCATTATACTACAATACATTTTACATCCAAAGTGTAAGTTCGGAATTCACTTACCTTGCGCGCCCGTATTTGCGTTCGCTTATTTGATTGAGTCTTCGTAGCCCGTTAGCCTTCAACGCTCCCATCCATCTTGACATGATTCCTATACACTCATGTCATTACATTCACATTCTTATTAGCATATATGCTTATACTTATGAACAACCATATCAAATTCACATCTAACACACGACCTACATAAAGCATACTCAACATCATTAATCCATTTAAACAAGCATATGGCATACTAGACATCATCCCTACATAATCTTCGCATGAACTATATATGTTTACCCATTACTTGCATACAATTTCACTTATTATTGTCTTTTAGACATTTCATCAAACACTTGGCGTGCGTACTACTTCCTAAGCATAATGTACAAGTGTTTTAAGCATGTTCTTCCTTATTTCATCTTATGAACTATCACATTCAAACAAAATCTCATAATCATAAATTTCATTTCAAGTTTAACTATCTTAGTCTATCATACAACACCTTATACAACACAAGATTACACTATAACATCTTCAAGTTCATCATGATCATCATCTTCACACTCAAGCAATGGGTTTCATTCTAAATCACCCAATTACTTGAAATTATTCATAACACAAGTTCTATTTGGTGTTTCTAACACCTCTACATGCTTAATTTCATACAATTTCATGGATTGATCATAACCCACTTCAGACAAGATCACCAAATCTAAGTTTTAAGACATACCTTATGATCCCCTTGTGAAGGTGATCGTTAATTCATGCTCGGTTGTGAATTTGGGCTTCGTTTAGCCTTTCAATTTGGAGATTTTGATGAAGTTTAGGGTTTTGGCTCCATGGGAGCTTTCCATGCTCGTTCATGAACACACACACGATGTGTGTGTATGTGTGTGTGTTGTTTTCTTTTAACACAACAACTTTCAAGTTGTTCACTTTGGTCCCTCATGTTTCGTTTTAATTAAATAAGGCTTCAACTCTTCTCTTACTACTAACGAGACCAATAATCAACTAGGTTAATTATTCCTAGTAAATCCTCATTTTTCAGGTTAACTTTTCTCATTAACGGTACCTTACCCGTTTCTTAATAGTAACCGGGTCTAAATTACCAAACCCGTTTTTGGGGTGTTACATGTTCGACTAATAAACAAGATATTTAATCTTACCGAGCAAACCGAAGGTGAGTTCGCTGCTCTTTTTTCCAAGCATGCATCCCGGGAGGGATATCGGGTAACGTTCCAGGGAGGAATGCTAGTTATTGGGATGTTTGTTATTATTACTCAGTTTCTATCACATAAGACCCCTTACATCTACCGACAGTTGCCGAGGAGGTAACGAGGTTATTAGTTGATAGCGCTATTAGGTTTGACACCCTCACACCGTACCAGGGTGGTCGGACGTGAACTAATTTCCTTAAAGCATGACCAATGTTTTGATAGAGACATTGGGGTTGGGCAAACACATCTTGTAGCCATTTCGGTAATCGAGTTAATAACAACATCAAATCAATTTGGAAAACTGTTTTGTATATACATCTGATAAACTAAACTCGGTAACAAAACTTTGAACTCACCAGCGTTGTCTGACACACTTGTTTGCATGCTTGTAGGTCGTTAGCTGTTTTGCATTGAAACTTGTTGTCTGGAGTAGCTGGAGTAGACATGGGTCGACTGGGGGAATTAATGCTATTGATTTCTTGATACTATACATTGGTTTTTAAACTATTTAACTTCGTTTAATTTTGCTTCCGCTGAATACTTTGGTTTTCTTTTGAACTTGGATGGTGTTTTATTAATAATCAAGAACTTTATTTTAGAATTCATGTATGGGTTCTATGTAATTAGTGGCTCGTTGCTGGTACGTCACACGCCTATCAGGGACACTCCCTAAGTGGTATTTTGGGGGTGTGACAGTTTGGTATCAGAGCCACTGGTTATAGTGAACTTGGTTTTTAAAACGTTTTTATAAAACCAGACTATAACCAAACAACTTCGAAAATCGACCATGACACTCAGCTCCAGATTGCAAGGTTCGTCTTCTGTTTACTTTATGCATTACTTGTTTAGTAGTCATACACTTACAGTTTGCACAAAACGATATATTAGCTACTATGGTGACTTAATAGTGTGACACAACCCTTCGACTTTTGTGAATCATAATCCTGTAGTACCCACTGCTTGGCTATTTGAATGCGGGGGAAACTTTTAGCGCAAGTTAAGAGGCACTGAGATGAGCATGCAAATTACCTTATTACTATGGGTGCACACATAATAATAATGTAAGTCCCAGTAAGGCTTAACGAACGTGAGAAGGATCCTGCCCTATTATGTGTAAACTTGATAGTTGTAGATTTTAACTTGATACTTGGCTTTTACCTCATTTCGACCCTTAAGATAGTTCCCTTCTCTTATATAGAATCATGATTGGACGTGGAGGAGGCCGAGGTGGCGGACGTGGCCACATTGCTATAACGCAGGCCGAATTAACCAACTTGATCAACACTCGTGTAGCTGAAGCCTTAGTGGCTTACCAGGCTGGTACGATATGTGCCAATTACTTTCTATCCTTGCGTTATATATTCGAATCTTATCTGTGCATTGTACGTTCTTTCATTTTAGGTCAACCTGCGAATCAAAACAATCCACCCGCTCCACCTGTTTGTACGTTCAAGATGTTCATGGATTGTAAGCCACAAACCTTCAATGGGACTGAAGGGGCTGTAGGACTCCTGCGATGGTTTGAGAAGGCAGAATCGGTATTCGTGATGTGTAACTGTCCTGCTGGGGACAGAGTGAAGTATGCTACGGGCACACTCGAGGATGGTGCCCTGACATGGTGGAATACCCAGGTTCAGATGTTGGGTATCGAAATGGCAAATGCTACCACTTGGGATGATTTTAAGGAGTTGATGAGGGAGGAGTATTGCCCTCGAGATGAGGTACAGAAACTAGAGAATGAGTACTACAATCTGGAAATTCAAGGGTCTGAGATTGAAGCATATACGAGGAGGTCCAATGATTTATCAACTTTATGTCCTAACTTGTCTCGACCCCCACCTCGTCGAATTGAGTTGTATCTTAAGGGCTTAGCACCAGCTGTTAAGGGGTACGTTACTGCTGCAAACTTAGACAATCTGCCCCGTATCGTTCGTTTGGCACATAAGATTACTGACCAAGAGGTCGAACGTGGCAACTTGCCACCACGTATTTCGGCTACTACTTTGACTGCTACAGCCACCACACCTGCCAGTGATAACAAACGCAAGTGGAACGACACTAATAAAGCAACCAGTGCGGGTCAATCTCACAAAAGGCCTGATAACAGCAACAGCCGTAGTTTCAGTCAGTCTTCTTCAGTTAATCAAGGCCAGTGCAGCAATCAGAATCAGGGTTCTTATGTGGGAAAGAAGCCACAGTGCAACAAGTGTGGCTATCATCACTATGGGCAGTGTGTCAGGACTTGTCGTAGATGCGAAAAGGTGGGCCATGAGGCCCAAGACTGTAGAGCCCCACAGCCAAAACAGCAGCAACAGCAGAATCAACAGCACCAGCGACAGCAAAGGCAACAACCACAGCAGAATCAGGGTGTTAAGAAAGGGTGTTTCCAGTGCGGGGATGAGGGCCACTTCAAGCGGGATTGCCCTCAGCTGAATCAGAATGCCAATAACGACAACAATGCTGGGAACAATAACAACAAGAACAACAACAACGAGGGCAATGGGGGAAATGGTGCACGCGGGAGGTGTTCACTATTGGAGCTGGGGAAGCTAGGAATGATGGCAACGTAGTGACTGGTACGTTTTTGATAAACGATATATTTGCTTCTGTTTTATTCGACTCTGGTGCCGATTGGAGTTACGTATCTTTGGAGTTCAGTAGTCATTTAGGATTGAGTCCTACACCTCTTTTTTTCCAAGCATGCATCCCTGGAGGGATATCGGGTAACGTTCCAGGGAGGAATGCTAGTTATTGGGATGTTTGTTATTATTACTCAGTTTCTATCACATAAGACCCCTTACATCTACCGACAGTTGCCGAGGAGGCAACGAGGTTATTAGTTGATAGCGCTATTAGGTTTGGCACCCTCACACCGTACCAGGGTGGTCGGGTGTGAACTAATTTCCTTAAAGCATGACCAATGTCTTGATAGAGACATTGGGGTTGGGCAAACACATCTTGTAGCCATTTCGGTAATCGAGTTAATAACAACATCAAATCAATTTGGAAAACTGTTTTGTATATACATCTGATAAACTAAACTCGGTAACAAAACTTTGAACTCACCAGCGTTGTCTGACACACTTGTTTGCATGCTTGTAGGTCGTTAGCTGTTTTGCATTGGAACTTGCTGTCTGGAGTAGCTGGAGTGGACGTGGGTCGACTGGGGGAATTAATGCTATTGATTTCTTGATACTATACATTGGTTTTTAAACTATTTAACTTCGTTTAATTTTGCTTCCGCTGAATACTTTGGTTTTCTTTTGAACTTGGATGGTGTTTTATTAATAATCAAGAACTTTATTTTAGAATTCATGTATGGGTTCTATGTAATTAGTGGCTCGTTGCTGGTACGTCACACGCCTATCAGGGACACTCCCTAAGTGGTATTTTGGGGGTGTGACAATGACTACTAAGAAAACACACGATGATTATTTAACTCACATGAAGATTGTGAAAGAGATTCATGAACACAATGAGGTTTTGAGTTTTTATTCATACACATGTTAGTTTATTTGGGTTATATGTTTGATCATTAGACTTAGATCGACACCTATTAGCCATTTGGAATCTTTGAAAGATTGATTGAACTTTTAATTGAAGTGATTATTTTATGATTTCTACATTTTACAATTTTGTTTTTATCTTTTTAATGTAAATAAATGATAATTGTAATTAATTATAATTAATATGATAGACGTCAATGGCATTTAATTTGATGTGATTTTTGTGGCAAAAAATATGTGCCACTAAAAGCTCAAAAGTTTGTACTAAAAAAGTGCCACTAAAAGCCTAAAAGCTTTGTGCGACACATTGAAAAAGTGCCGCTAAAAGGCTTTAGCGTCAGCGCTTCTTGTGGCACTTTTTTTGTGTGCCGCCCATTCTTACAAGGTTCTTTAGTGGCACTTTCTTGTTTTACTGTGGCACTTTTTGCATGCCACTAGATGGCATTTTTTTGTAGTGAATGCAAATTGATTTCTCTTTAAATCTCAAAACCTAATCAAATTGATTTCTATAGGCTATCATCTTTCACCCACATTCAATTTTACAACCCTAAATCTCATCTACGGCTTCATCAGTAGCGATTGTACCTAGCCATACCCACTTCAGAAATCCCTAAAACTCAATCATTCGAATTTCATCTAAGGTTTGTTTTCTTTGGATTTTTAATGATGTAATCCGATTAGAAGCTCTCGATTCTCATTTTTCATTCGAAATTTTCAATTGCATATTTTATCTGATTACTTCAGTTACAGATGGCGTCTTTGTCCGATTTCAATCCAGGCAATTCTCGGAAACACCTAATTCAAAACCAGTCGCATCTGCTCCATGTATGTTACTCTTAAATTCCTTTGATTCTACCATATTTTCTTGTTCGTTTTTTTCCATTTTTGTCCATTGTGTATGTATGTATGTATGTATGTATGTATGTATGTATGTATGTATGTATGTATGTATGTATGTATGTATGTATGTATGTATGTATGTATGTATGTATGTATGTATGTATGTATGTATGTATGTATGTATGTATGTATGTATGTATGTATGTATGTATGTATGTATGTATGTGTATGTATGTATGTATGTATGTATGTATGTTATGTATGTATGTATGTATGTATGTATGTATGTATGTATTATGTATGTATGTATGTATGTATGTATGGTATGTTATGTATGTATGTATGTATGTATGTATGTATGTATGTATGTATGTATGTATGTATGTATGTATGTATGTATGTTATGTATGTATGTATGTATGTATGTAGTATGTATGTATGATGTATGTATGTATGTATGTATGTAGTATGTATGTATGTATGTATGTATGTATGTATGTATGTATGTATGTATGTATGTATGTATGTATGTATGTATGTATGTATGTATGTATGTATGTATGTATGTATGTATGTATGTATGTATGTATGTATGTATGTATGTATGTATGTATGTATGTATGTAGTATGTATGTATGTATGTATGTATGTATGTATGTATGTATGTATGTATGTATGTATGTATGTATGTATGTATGTATGTATGTATGTATGTATGTATGTATGTATGGAACTAATCATTGATATGCATATAGATTTGTGGGAGTTGTGAAAGAACTGTTGTTACAGATCATCCTCTTCACTTTGTCTATCTCGAAATCAGATATTATTAGAGCTGTTAGTGATTGAAGACATTGAATGTTTTAGGGTGTTGACGGATGTTGATATTAGCTAAATTGACAGTATACGTAGGCAAAAGTTGGTTGTGTTGAATCTTTTGTTCGAGCATGTTGTTACAAGTTTTTTCGATTTACTTATTTGTTTTGTTTAATATCTGATTTTTTTGCTTTTGACTCAGGTTGGTGCGATTTTTTAGGTGATTGTTAATCTGCGCAATATTTACGTAGTATGCTTTAGTTTTTTCATGTAGCTATAGTTATTTTCTTTGGTACAAACAGTTGTAGTAGCCAGGATTTAACCATTGCCACTAGAATGTATATATTTGAGGATTATGTCTATCCTTTTCGTATTTCAATAACTGAGTAGATACATTACTTTTTTATCTTTAAAAATTCACATGTTTTTTTCGCCGATAGTAGTTATCCAGACAATAATTTGGTCGAATTGGAAACCAAAAAGGGGGAAGATGATCGAGCTGTTTTATTGGAAGGAGGCCTCACAAAATCACCATCGTTGAAACAACCTGCTGCTTCCATTAAAGCTAACTTAATTAGGTGAATCAATCAATTTGGTGGATATATTTTATTAGCAACCTCGCGCGAGCTGCGTGACATGCCATTAAGGTGGCGCGAGGTCCGACCAAGAGAAACCACAATTATGACACTTAACATCCTGAAGAAGCATACAATCACCATAACCCCTGCGCGAGGTAACTACGTGGTCAGCAAGAATCTTACAAGGCAACGACGCGGGGCTGTATCAGATAGTACACAAAGTACAAGTGGCCGAAGGAAAGAGCCAATCAGCGTCCTTCTGGACCTGCTCAATCGTGCCCCACGATCATCTGACATGCAGGGGACAAAAGGTACTGAAGGATGCCAACGTGGCACCAATCACAGGGCAGGGACACCTGCCCCACGATCTTCACTTGTCTGCTGATGGCAGAAGGACAACAAGACCGACAACGGCGACACGTGGCTCCAATCAAGGCGCGCCAGCGCCGGAGAACTTCTAGAAGCCACTAACGGTCGACACCAGTGAGACAAGGAACATATCCGCTATGTTGTCGCCTTCCGGCCCAAGGCCCATCAGCCCACATCCCCTTACACCTCTCCGGCTATAAATAGAGACCTCACTTCACAGGTTAAACATTCCATTCCCTCTACTCTCACACTTAATACTTTATTATCTTCCCCAAAGCAGTCGCTTATTCTCACGCCGGAGCCCGGTTAAGAGGGAAACCCCCATATTCCCCTCTTAACGAGTAACGGTGTTCTGTTTTGCAGGATTAGACGTTCAAGACGAAGCTTAGATAATCATTAGAAGATTAACCATCATGATAGAAACATAAAACCAACTGATTAGTCCTATAATTAGTTCCGTGTTTCTTCACACATGTTTTTTTCGCCGAGAGTAGTCATTCAGACAATAATTTGGTCGAATTGGAAACCAAAAAGGAGGAAGATGACCGAGCTGTTTTATTGGAAGGAGGCCTCACAAAATCACCATCGTTGAAACAACCTGCTGCTTCCATTAAAGCTAACTTAATTAGGTGAATCAACCAATTTGGTGGATATATTTTATTGTTCCATATTTCTGTGCCCTATTACTCATCACAGATTATACGTCTTTACCTGTAGATTTGTGACTATGGAGGATTCATTTTTGCTCGAGAATCGAGCAACCTTGAGGGCAATGTAAGCCATTAGTCTTTGCTGGTGCTAGATTTATATTAAAGCTTCATTTTATCTTCAAGTTAGTAATATTGGATTTTCACAACCTTATGCAGGTCAGAATTTGGTGGAATTTTGTTTTATTTCTACATATGTGATCGCACCAGTTTGATTGTTGAATCTACAAAGGTTCTATCTCATTTACCATTTTGCACTTTCTCTATGCTCAAATAATAACATTAGTATCATGATTATCTTGTAAGCCTAAAGTGTGATGTTAATTGGTGCATTTTAGCTAACGCACTTTTTCTTGAGCAGAGCTACAATCGCGATCTTTTCCTATTCCTATACGCTCTTCTTATAATAGTTTCAGCAATGACTTCCCTTAAGAAACATAGTGACAAGTCAGCATTCTTTAGAAAATCGATACTCTACCTCAATCGACATCAAACAGAAGAGTGGAAAGGATGGATGCAGGCAAGAAATTCTATATATTGTTACTCTGAACTAATGTTTGCTAATATTAAATGTATTTCTAATTATCAATACATTGCATAATACCTATACCAGCTAACATGTTATCGTGAAATTGTTTTTGCTGTAATTTTGACAGGTTCTCTTTTTGATGTATCATTACTTTGCTGCTACGGAGATATATAATGCTATCCGTGTGTTTATCGCTGCATATGTCTGGATGACTGGTTTCGGAAACTTCTCATACTATTACATCCGCACACATGTCCTCACTTTATTTACATTAAAGTTAAAGGTTTATATCAGTTTAATTTTTTTTTCTTATTATAAAATATAACATTAACTATTATGACAGCACACATGTCAATAGAACTATGAAAAAAACAAAAGAAAGAGAAAAAAAGAGTCAATTATGCAGGTTGAGAGACCAGCTAATTGAGATGGTGGTACTACACGACTGTGCAACTACCAATATATTGTTCCATTGGTAGGTCATGACGAATCATTGCATATTGCGAACTTTTGCATGGGGCAAAAGCTAAAACTTTTGGTTCAGTGTGTTTGATGTATTTGATGACCTTTTCAATGCCCTTGACTCTCACGTGAGTAAAGAAGTAAATTACGTAATTACACCTAACTTTAAGCATTTGATCAATTATCCGCTTATCTATAATTCTTGAAGTTACTCTTTTTGTTTTCTAGAGCCTTCACATCTGTCTCTTTGTTTTTTTAATTAGTTAGTTTGTTTTAGTTTTTATTCTAAGTTTATAAATTTACATTATTACCTTTTTTACATGTTGCAAATGCCAATATGTCCAACATTTGGAAAATCAACTTTTAGTTGGGAGACTTCTGGACAATGGCTTCATTCACGGGACTTAAAGTTCTTTAAATTTTCTCTCTCTATTGATGTTTCATAATGCAAAGTGTTTATTAACTTTGTTTTATTGTTGGAGTGAGATAAACCAATGTTCTGTTAAATAAATAAGAGCCAATCCATCAATGTTATACTAAAGCATTTGATGATAAACATCAATTAAGAGCCAATGCATCTGTTGGTGTGAATTCTATTGAGAAAAGAGTAAGACTTAAAGGTATATTTACCTTATATTTTTTATTTAGTTTACAGTTACCGTATGCAAATATTGATAGTTGTCGTGATGTTTTAAATCACAGATGTGTTGGATTTTGATATGGGTTTTTGGATGTTTGTTTACAAAGTAAGTACCTTTTATTAAAAGGATGAAATATATAACTGTATTACATGTTGCTTCAAGCTACAGACACATCCAAAAAACCCTTTTGATGCCGAGACATTTGAAATTTTGTTTCTCTCATTAAATTTACTTCTTAAACAAATTAATGGAGGCAGGGTCGTGCCTGAGAATTCGTGTACCCTGTTGGAGCTCGAAAAAACGTGCCCTTAGGCCTTAACGAATTTAGGTATTGGGTTCACTAAATGTGTAAACCTAATGCCAGTTAGCTAATAATTAATCTAAACCATAAAAATAGTGTTGTAAGTGGGCCTATGTTGGTATTTGTACATGTATACTCTATTAATTTATTTTTTTACATATCGGATTTTTTTAAATAACGTACCCTTCGAAATATCGGGCCCTGGACGGTGGTCCTCCCCACCCACCCTCAGGGCCGGCCATGAATGGAGGATGCACATGTGGCATCCCATATGACCTTCAAAGTAGACATGGCATTAAGAAGTCAATGTGAAACCTATATTCTTGGTCTATACTATTTTTAAGTTAGAAAATTCTTGGTCTATTCTATTTTTAGGTTGAAAAATAATGACCATTTGTTCATCTATTCAATACATTTTGCAAGACTTATATTAATTTTTTTGCCCCCATGTAAGTTTGACTTTTTTTTGTCTCTAGCCTAATCCAGATTCCACTGGAAGCTTTGCTATTTCTCATGGTTGCACTGAAGTGGCAGCCCAAGCATGTAGTTTGGTTGACTTTGAGCATAAAAGGGTTAGTAATATCTTCTCTTACTTTTGTTAACTTGATGGTTCTAGAGAAAAGTTGTGGCTGTTTTAAAGGTAAGAGAATGGGTGTATCGGGCGGGTCAATAACGGGTCGTAACAAGTTATGGTGGAATACCAGAATGAATGGTGTTCTTTACGTGCTTCACAGTATGTTAAAACCCTTAAATCATGTCTCCCTTTATGTACTATGCACATGTTACCCTTTCTGTGGCGACCATTTGACCTAATCACTCTTTAGTGGTATACAAAGTCAACTCCACATATATTTCACCTTATTGATCAATCTTCTTTTTTTACTACATTAGTTGAATGGTTTGAATAACATGGTGTTTGGTTATTGATATATTGAACATTATATTTCACCCAACACTTGCAGTGGATATCACCGATCAACTCTAAACTTTTGACCCTTTTCATTTAAATTTCTTTATTTTGACATGTTTCATATTTTTTTCGCTTTATTTTGACTTGTTTAACCAAATTCATTTTAATTCCTGTACCTTGACCCACTTAATATTAGGTATATTTTACCATTTGTAAAATTAAATATAAAAGTAGTCTTTGAATTATACTTCAAATATTTAACCATTTCACTAATGATTTAATTTTTTTTGTTGGAGCAGTTCTTTGGTGAGCTTAAATGAAAGCTTTCGAAGATGTCTGATGTAAAAAAATTGCATTTTGTTCCTGATGCTCATGAACCTATGATGAGATTCAAGTGATATTGGATTTCAATATACTTTAAGTGCATAATGGATAAATCTGATGTTAAGTTAAACTAAAATCATACCCATTTGATGTACTTGTAAGTGATGTTCAATCAAAAATCACATTCTTTTATTAAACAAATTGTTTGAAATTGGCATGTCTAGGTTGATTTAATATCTGCTGCTACTTATTTGGTCAACAATTTAATGTTTTCAGCCCCAAATATTGGCCGAAACTCGAATATTTTGTTGGAGATCGCTAGTTTGTTTGGTGATTCATTTATGCAATTACAATGAAAACTTCAGATTATTGCATCTTACTCTTATAAACTTACGTTGGTTGCTTATTATGTTCAGCTTGATTGTTCCTCCGTTCACTTCAATATAGATTGAAGAATATAGAATACGGAGGGGGCAAGATGGCCGGGTTGAAAAGAGCCATTCCAGGTCGGTTGAAGAAATCTTTAATGATTTGTGATTTTTTCTTATTCATGTATTTCAAGTATTCAGTGTACTCTAATATTTACGTTAGTAGTTTAACATTTATATAATTAAAATATTTGTGTAAATATTGTTAAAGGAGATATTTTTTTTTTGAAAGCCACCAGTGTAATACACGATTTTTACTTCTTTTTACCCATTTGACTTGATTCCATTTAAAACTATTTTTTTCTTGGATTAATGGCTCAAAACAACCTGTGTAAAAGTAATAAACATTTAATAAATTGCTAAGTTAAAGTTTAAAAATAGATAGGTATATGTTGGTCGGACAACGACAAACATGTCAAAATGGTTTTCGTAACAACGCGTTGTTAGAATATTTTCATTTTTTACGCTTCGTTGTAATTTAATCTTTAAATAAGTTACGAAACGTTTATTTCATTAAAAGTTTATGTCAACACCGTTAAATAAACCGACAGACTGGATGGGCACGTGGCATTTTTATTTTCTGGTCACCCTCTACTTGCAAAGAAGAGCAAGTGCGCCGCCTTCATCAAGGAATGGAACGTTTCTTTCGTTAAAAAATATATGTCAACATTGTTAATGATGATATATATTATTGTGAGGCCACCCGTGTATCACACGGGTACTTAGACTAGTATAGCCATATAGGTTAATGCGTGTGGCACTCTCAAGTTTATGGCCATTGAAGACTTGAAGTGATTATTTTGTTAAACAAAAGGAAAAAAAGCAAATTGTCTGAAACCACTTCTAGTTTACTTGATTTAAACTATCTGTTATGGTCTAGTGAGCAAATCCCACGCGAGCCACATCAGCAAAATTCAATCGCGCACACCATAACGGGGCCACGCAAGCTCGCACCGCGAGCGACCCCCGTGAGCTTCATCGCGTGTGCAGTCGACCGTTGGAACTTTTTTTTCTTTTTCACCTCTTTTCTATAAATACCCATTAATCCTAACCATTTTACCCACTTTTCTATAAATTTCATTATCCTTCTTCTATATTTTTTTAAAGTCCACTCTCCACCTGCTCTTTCAAAAAACCCAATGAATTGGAATGATTTTTCTTCATCCGACTTCCGATGAAGATGATCACTTTATGGAAGTGGGTAGGATGACGGTATACTATTTGGTTGAGCGGTCTCAAAGGCGACGAGGGCTAACGAGACAACCTAGACTCCAACGTGATCGGGTAGGAGCTAAGGAAACATTGATACGCCACTATTTTAGCCCCGGTCCCGTTTACGATGAAGCACACTTTGTCGACGTTTTCGAATGAGTCGACATATCAAACGATTTGGCGAAGCGGTATCCTTTTTTTCCAACAAATGGAAGATGCAAGACGTAAACCTGGGTTCACCTCTATATAAAAATGTACGGCCGCTCTACGGCAACTAGCGTATGGGACTTCGTCGGACGCAATGGATAAATATCTAGAAATGTCCGAAAAAATTGCGCACGATTCACTGCATTTTTTTTGCCAATGTATCGATCTCTTAACTAAAATGTTAATATTTAAAACTATACATTCTTACGTAGGGTTCATATCCATTTACTCACGAAGATATTTGCGTAAACCAACATTATATGATATTCAACGCATATACAAGGTTCACGGTGAAAAACATTTTTTCCCGAGATGCTCGGTAGCCCCGATTGTATGAATGTTTGATGGGCTATGTGCCCTACGGCTTGGCGAGGTCAATTCCACCGAGGTGATCACTCCGGCCCGACAATTATACTTGAAGCGGTGGCCTCGCAAGATCTATGGATATGACATGCGTTTTTTGGAGTTGCGGGGTCATATAACGGCTTAAAAGTTATCCATCAATCCCCAATATTCGATGACCTTATTGACGGGGTTGAGCCAGCACAAGGTTTTTATGCGAACGATCAACATTTCAAGTACGACTACTACCTGGTCGATGGTATTTACAACGAGTGGTCGACACTTGTTCAAGCTTACTCGTCTACAATTAATGATAAACGACCGTACTTTACGAAAGCAAGAATCAACAAAAAAAGATATTGAAAGAGTGTTCGGTGTTTTCCAGAAAAAAATGGCATATAATTGCCAACCCAATAGGGTTTTTGACAAGAGAGAAAATAATGGATGTCGTCTACACTTGTATAATTCTTCATAACATGATTTTGGAGGACCAACGTATGGCTATTTGTCAAAACTACCAGGGTGATGTCCCACAGGTTGCAGCAACAATTACTAACGAACAAAGACTCCAAATCATAAATGTGATCAAGAATCGAGACGTGCACGGTGTTCTTCGACAAGAGTTGGTCGAGCATTTGTGGGCTAGACGACCCGAAAACCTTGTATTAGACTAGTACTTTATGTTTGTCGGTTGTGTTCTTTTTTATTTAATGTGATATTTTATGTTATTTAGTTTTTTTATTATTATTTTCTAATTTTAGAAAGAACAAACAATTAAAAAAATAAAAACTCGCTCACTTGGGTTGCTCACCTGGACCATAACAGGGTGCTCACCTTGAGCGAGCCACTTTATCCAGTGCACAGTCAGCATCCAGTCAGCGCCAGGTGTACCAATGAAATTCGCTCGCTTGGGGTGCTCACATGGACCATAACACATATTCTTACTTCCATATCGTCTTCTCTGAAACCAAATTTCTAGTTGGAGTTCACATGTATTTGTGGTTATTAGCGTCGGTACGTTACTTGTTTTGAATGGTTAATGGAAGTCAAACTTTAAGGCTAGTGGTTTTATTCTATTTACGATCCGTATCGGATCTATACTCTACTACAATAAAATTAATTCAATACTTTAGTACATCTCAACCATTTGGGAATTAATCTGAAAGACAAATTAATTTGTTTGTTATTTATCATGTGCAGAGGTTTTTGTTTGGAATTACGGTTTTATTTTATGGTTTAGTAAAAAAAAAAAAGGGTAAAACAGTCATTTTTTAATCTGTTTTTAATAAAAATTAGTATATTTGATATTTTTAGGTTTTAGGAAGAGGAAATATGTAATATAATTTTTAGATTGGGTAAATATGTAATTTATTTATTTATTTTTTTTATTTTTTGGGTAAAGGGTTACCCCGGTGATTTTATATATTCACAAAAAATAAAACAAGTAGTGAGGGGATATATGCAATTGCTCGTTAAATTAGTTACGGCTTTAACATGTATTATTACTTCACTCATGCTAACAGTTACGAGGGCAGGAAGTTTTGGCTAGTCATCTAGTTGACATACCCCCTTAAAAAATATAGTTGACATACCAATAAGCTAGCTTGTAGCCTTACTGCCTTACGGTATCAAAATGTGTATTAAGTCTAATTCTTCTTAAGTAATTGATGGTCCTGGTCTCAGTGGCGGATCCAGGAATTTTTTTCAGTGGATTCGTTTTGATAGATTCTCACTATTTTTTTCCAAATAATACAAAGTTCTTACTAATTTTTTCCAACCCGAGTGGGTTCATGTAAACTCACAAAACAGGGTTGGATCCGCCACTGCCTGGTCTAGTCTTATTTTGATCACTGGTGTAGAATTAAAAGTAACGTTAGAGCTGTATAAGTTAGTCGTTTAAAAAGGAAATCTAGTTGACACTGCATGAACTCTCTGCTAAAAGCAATGGTTGAAAGTTTTTAGATTAATAGTTATAATTAATTAATAGTTATATAAATAATAATGGGCAATTGGATTTTAACACCTCAAACTTTGAAGAATTGGCCGATAACACCCGCAACTAACACTTTGATTTGTGACACCCCAAACTTTTAGTTTTGTTTGTCATTTCACCACTCAGTTAAAAAATGACTAACTGAGTTAGTCTTCCATCCTAGTTGGCATCATTAATCCTACGTGGCACCCATGACGTGGCTAACACATGTTATAAGAAGCAAAATCCTTCAGGGTAGCTGGCATTCATCTTCTTTTATGACCACCGTCTCTCGCTTCCCTCCCCGGCGAACGTCTCATCGCCTGCAAAACAACCACCGATGAAACAGGCATTATTCACTCCTTAATTCATCCAACAAACACACATCCCAATCATATACTAACTTACAAATTAACCCTCACTAACACCTGTTAACAACCTGATTAACTTACAAATTCACTATTAATTCATCATTATTCCACCTACAGTCACCGGATTCAAAACCCTCTTAAAAATCCAAGTTTTTCGGCCACCAGAGTACGGATATTCCGGTGAAAGATAGTGTTGTAATAGAAGAGACAGTTAATAAAACTGAAGTGGGGAACAAGTCACCGTTTCTTCCGTTTTATACTCCAAGTGAAGCTCACTATTTGTTTTGAAAGTAATCATCATCTCCAGCGACACCGGGAGGTTCTTTAAACAGCTGTTTCCGCCGCCGTCGCAGTCGAAGCACATAATAATGGTGTTACTAGATACGCCAGATATCGTAGAGTAGACTCCACCGCCGTGTGCGGCAAGATTAGACGGTGGACGAGCGTGAAACCTAATGCCGGATTCGGAATTGGAGACGGTTTGTCTTCGAAAACGCACTCGTCGGAGGACGGATTTCGTTGTCGGGGGTGTGGTGACGGTGGCAGATCTGTTGAGGATCCGATGTGCGGAAGTGGCAGATGGTGGTGGTGGATCTGTCATGCGGTTTATCGGAGATGGTGGTGGTTGGTGAAAGTGATGGTGGCAGGCGGTTTATGCAGGGTTAATCGAAGAAGAACATGGGTTTTATACCCATGAATGTGCCACGTCGTCAAAAATAGTCCACGTAGGATGCCAGCTAGGATGGAAGACTAACTCAGTTAGTCATTTTTTAACTGAGTGGTGAAATGACAAACAAAACTAAAAGTTTGGGGTGTCACAGATCAAAGTGTTAGTTGCGGGTGTTATCGGCCAATTCTTCAAAGTTTGAGGTGTTAAAATCCAACTGCCCAAATAATAATTCGATAACATGTTAAGAATTTAACTAAAAAACCTTGACAAATTTTAAAGGTGATTACTGATACGTGGTCGAAATCCGGTGCTTGTAATTGTTTAATTTGATGTTTTTACACAAGTTTTAGTTTCGAATTGCCTACTCTTGATTAGATATGTGTTTTGCAGGTTTAACGGAGTTTAAGGAGCTTTTCGGGAGCTTTTCGAGTCACCGGAGCTAAAACGGAACCGCCGGGATGCGAAACGGGTCAACCGGACTCAAGAAGTGGACGAAACAGAAAAGCAGATATCTAAGCACCGTCGCCGACGCCCATATGGGCCATCGCCGACGGCTGGTACAAAGTTCCGTCGCCAGAATCGACCGTAGGCAGCGAGTTAACACGTCGGCCGTTTTTTGGGTTTCACACACCGTCGGCGACGGGCCCTTAGGCCGTCGGCGACGGTCCTTAAAAACGGTCCACACGAATTTTGTTGTGATTTGTTGATGTGACGAGCTTAAAGACTTCTTCACCAACCAAAAACGGGAGTTACACTTGTTTTGAGTTTGAAACTTGATCTTGGAGCCATTATTCATCATTCTTGACCGACCAATTCCATCATCCATCATTCTTACAACCCGAATCATCAACCAATTTCACCATCAATCATTCATTCGATAACCCTAATCACCATTCATCTCAACCCACCATCACCAACCATCCAAAACCCTACCATTCATCCCCCATCCATCTTCAAGCTTCGCAATGATCCAATTCATGTTTCCAACATTCGGTGATCAAGTTTCTTCGATCATGAGCGGCTAATTCCTAGGAGGTTTCACCCCGGTGTAGGTTAATTGTAAGTCTAGGGTTAAAACATTGTTCTTGGATTGATTTTGTGACAAATTGCTTCTTGATTTGAAACTTATGATAATTGTCTTGCATTTGTATTGAATTCATAAACCGTCGAGTGAAGATTAAATTTGACTTTATGAAATGTTTATGTGCAATTATGCCTTGTCTAGGTTAGAGTTTATATGTTCTTGGTAACGAAGTGCATTGTGGTCCATTCTTTATAACGTTGATAGCTCTTGGCACCTAAGCCGTGTAACACTAAACTCGTTAGTCGTTTTTGCAATTGAATCAATCTTAAAACGTGTAGGAACCCTAGGAATGCAATTACCGAACCGGGTGTGAACCTTGTTTTCTCTATCTTGTCAAAACCTTTATTTACATTATTGCAATTGCTAGTTTTTAGTAGTTATCAAACAAGTTACTTTAGTAATTTTAAATCACCTCTTTCAATCAAATAAAAATATACGAAAACAATATAGCAAGCTTCATAAAAGTGACAATTTCTACATTTCATTCAAAGTCCATTCGCAAACCACATACTCTTCGTGGTTCGACTCCTTACTACCACTAACTAATTGTTAAGGGTAATTTGGGACTATAAATATTATCTTTGACCGGAGCGCGACACTCCGATCAATTACTTTCTTCACCTTTAGCTGCCAAACCAATTCTATACTTTTAAAATATTAAGGTTTGAAAATATTCTGAACTTTCTTTAGATATGAAAAAAAAATGGTATTAAAGGTTAAAGTAAATCCTTTTTAAGTTTAAGAGTAAATTGTCATTTTAGTCCCTGAGTTTTGTCCAAATTTGCCATTTTAGTCCAAATAATTTTTTTTTGCCTCTGAGTCCCTGACTTTTACATTTTATTGTCATTTTGATCATTTTGTCTAGCTCCATCCAAAAACTCAGTTTGTAACAGGGTTATTTTGAGGATTTCCTTAAAAAATGTTTTCAGTTGCCATTTTGATCCAATTCCAAAAAACCAAAAAAAATCCAAAAAATCAAAAAAATAAAAAAAAAATCTAAAAAATCATAAAAATTCTAAAAAATTCACAAAAATATAAAAATAAAAAAATTCTAAAAAATCATAAAAATTCCACAAAATCAAAAAAATTCTAAAAAATCCAAAAATGATTAAATGTTTCGGCACGAACCGTTTCGACCCGTACCGTATCGAACCGAACCGTTTCAACCCGTACCGTATTGAACCGAACCGTTTCGACCCGTACCGTTTCGACCCGTACCGTATCGAACCGAACCGTTTTGACGCGAACCGTTTCGAACCCGTACCATTTCGAACCGAACCGTTTCGACCCGTACCGTATCGAACCGAACCGTTTCGAACCCGAACCGTTTCGACGCGAAGCGTTTCGACCCGTACCGTTTCGAACCGTACCGTTTCGACGTGAACCGTTTCGAATCGAACCGTTTTGACGCGAACCGTTTCGAACCGAACCGTTTCGACCTGTACCGTATCGAACCGAACCGTTTCGACGCGAACCGTTTCGACCCGTACCGTTTCGACTCGTACCGTATCGAACCGAACCGTTTCGACGCGAACCATTTCGAGCCGAACCGTTTCGACGCGAAGCGTTTCGACCCGTACCGTTTCGAACCGTCCCGTTTCGACGCGTAGCGTTTCGAACCGTACCGTTTCGACCCGTACCGTTTCGACGCGAACCGTTTCGAACCGAACCGTTTCGACCCGTACCGTATCGAACCGAACCGTTTCGAAGCGAACCGTTTCGATACGGTACGGGCTCGAAACAGTTCGCGTCGAAACGGTTCGATTCGATACGGTACGGGTTGAAACGGTTTGGTTCGAAACGGTTCGCGTCGAAACGGTACGGTTCGAAATGGTACGGGTCGAAACGCTTCGCGTCGAAACGGTTCGGGTTCGAAACGGTACGGGTCGAAACGGTTCGTGACGAAACATTTAATGATTTTTGGATTTTTTATAATTTTATGATTTTTTAGAATTTTTTTGATTTTTAGATTTTTTTGATTTTTTTAGAATTTTTATGATTTTTTAGATTTTTTTTGATTTTTAGATTTTTTTTATTTTTTTTGATTTTTTGGAATTTTTTTGATTTTTTGGAATTTTTTTGATTTTTTTGGAATTGGATCAAAATGGCAACTGAAAACATTTTTTAAGAAAATCCCCAAAATACCCCTGTTACAAACTGGGTTTTTGGATGGAGTTAAACAAAATGATCAAAATGGTAACAAAATGTAAAAGTCAGGGACCCAGAGGCAAAAAAAAAAAAAAACTAGTTGGACTAAAATGGCAAGTTTTGACAAAACTCAGGAACTAAAATGGCAATTTACTCTAAATTTAAATACTCTTTTACACATAACACTAAAAGTTAACTCCTGATTTCAATATTTTATAAAATATTGAGATAATATATCAAAGAACGAAAATATTATATTTATACACCTAACAGATTAACTACTGAAGAAACATGAGTCTAATATAAGAGGATTACTAAGAGCATACGTAGTGGTAAGGGTGAATAATGTCACTATCCTTGGGCGTTTTCACCATGTGGTAGTATAGTCAGCAAGGGACATTATTGGGCTTTTTTTTTTTTCTAAAATAGGTGTAGTGGGGATGTAGGCATTATGTTAAAAGGGTGTAGAGAATTAAATAAAAATAAAAAACCCAACAAAAAAAAGCTATTGGCCAAGAAAAAGGAAGACTAAATGTGATTGGTGGTTGAGATTTGGACAAAGCGTTATTTAAAAAACGCCTAGGGGGGAAAATTGATCAATAACGCCCAATAATGCCCAGGGGGTGGGGAGGGGGCGTGATTGGGCGTGTTTCGTGGCAAATTTTGAAAAAATAACGCCCACTACGCATGATCTAATGCTCAACCGGATAGAGAATGATCTAAATATCACAAGCTCTAATCCTTTGGTAAATCGACAAAACTAATAACACGAGCTTTTTACGAGAATGAGAGGTTGAGGCTCACTTGTAACCACCCTCCCATGTAAAAGTAAGTTTTTTTTTTTATGACAAATGAAACTTTTTATTCAACCAACACAAACCGACCCCATAGCAAGGAGCTAAGGAAGTCAATGGTAACATACAAAACTGAAAAAAAAAAAAAAAAAAGGACTTGCAAGGAACAAAGAAAATTATAAAAACTTTTACTACCTACTCGAAGAAAATTGTCTCCAGTCATTCTAAGAATTCACGTGCAACTTTGATAAGTGGCAGAGATTGACCAAAAATTCTGATAGGAGATGGGGGTAGGGGCGAAAAGTTATGGGACCCAATTATATATTGTATAAACATTTGTGGGGGGGGGGGGGGGTTGCACCCCCGGTTTCCACTAAGCTCCTCCCGTGCCTTTGATCTTTGTTTCATGCAATCCAAAGAGTATCTTTTATTTCCTCAAGTATCTTGTGTACCACACCATTTTTACTTTTGTGTTCGATGAGAGTAAGTATTATCTTTTCTGGAGAGAAAGTATAGGTTTAGAATGAGAATAGAGAGCGTAAGATGTATTTCACCCTAGAGAAATATGATATTTATAGCCGTAAGGTTGAAAAAGTATATATAAAATGAAATGTAAATTTTATAGTTTATTCGTTAAAAGAAGTATAAATAACACTCCACATATGCTTTTATCATGAAAAATCCTTAATTACCTCACTATTACCCTACTGACTAATGAAATTATGTAAAACACAACTGGCTATGTGCATGTGTCCCCCAAGAGGGTTAAAGATAGTCCACCATTGTATACCAAATTTGAACATGAGAACTCTATTAGAGAGGATCAAAATTGAAGATTGGAATCCTTCTAGTTACGTTCATATATCATATTTTACGTTAAATCATATACATACACACATTTTTATGTAACTTATATACAATATTTTACGTTAAATCATATACATACACACATTCTTATGTAACTTATATTTTACGTTAAATCATATACATACACATATTCTTATGTAACTTATGGTGACATTTTCATATGGCCCCCCTTTAGTTTGTTAACTAAACTTTCTGTTAAGCTTTTATATAATAACACATCTCTCTTTTAAGTTTCTAAATTTCCACTTTTACCACTGAGGTTTTTAATTCTTCTTTTCTTTTCTTTTTTTAATTGTATATCACGGTTACGTGTCGCTACAAATTCGAAGCGAGTAGTTAATTCGTCACAATTTTATACATCTCGTTTAATCGTAATGTATCTTAATATGTTTCTTTTGTGTGCTTAAACACATTAATATCACCGTGCCATCTCACTTAATAAACGCAAACGTTCCCTTAAACATGTAGCAGAAAATGTGTCCCGTCGCAAGACGCGGGCATCTTATTTTCTTTCTTTAACTAAAAAAAAAAATACTATTTACTCGCGTGCTTCTTTTTGTGGACATGTTGGTATAAATATACGTTTCAATGTAAACAATATAACTTCATATTTCGGTGTTCGACGTAAACACTATAAATTCAGTCGGGTCAAATATAATATGTTTTCATACTTATTTTTATGTGCGTTTTCAGTTGGTTTACGTTTTGACGTAAATAAAAAAACAATATTTTCTCACGTGCTTATTTTTATGTACATCTCAGTATATGTTAGCGTTTCGATGTAAACAGTGTGAATTCATGTTTCGACGTAATTTTATTCTCGGAAACGAGTCGGGTTAAATATAAGACGTATTCATGCTTATTTTTATGTACATTTTCAGTTGTTCTACGTTTTGATGTACGGGTTACTGTACGTTTTGGCGCCCTGAGTCTTGATGCAAATGTAAGGGTAGTGTAGTGATTAGGTGGAACCCCACTAAACAACCTAACCCGGTTTCGATTTCGTTTCTTTTATACGATATAAATTCGATTTACTTTAAATTTTTATACAACCGCGATGCTTATATGGATTACATTGAGTTATATCATATACGTCAAAAATACATGTTTTCATATGGTTGACACATTACGTAACACTGGGATTAATTTGTTTAATGTTTGCAATGTACCCATTGCGCAACGCGCAGTGGACTTATTACTAGTGTACTCTTAAAACCTATATATTAAAAGCTAAAACTAATATTTAGCGATAAGTTTAATACATTAGCTGACAATTAATTTTAACTAGTTTTTTTTTTTTGTCGCGTGTTGCGGCAAAACCGAGCAGATGATAATGTAAAACAAACATGATTTGAAAAATAAAGCATGTTCTTAATGCTAAACCATTAGAATGATTTAGTTTATCATCATACCGTTTTAGGATACCAAATAAATACTTTATTATAAGTACAATTTTGTTTTTAACAAAACTTATAACGGAATGTCCATGAAAAAATCAATCATAACTACGTACTTAAGTTTTAAGAAAAAGTTATAAACGTATAATATTAAAGAAGTATCAAATTAATCGATAATATATGTTCTAAAAAAGAAAAGAGAATTATTAAAAAAACGATATAGGAAATATATGGTTTTAAAAAAGAAAAAACAATTAAAAATATGTTATTAAAAATAATAATAAAAAGCTATATATTATTATAAAATTAAAATTACTCTTCATCATCCTTCACTAACAATATATATCTAATATATATCTAATATATATATAATGGAGAGATTTAAAATTATGAAAACTAAAAAAGAATAAATAAGTTATAATTTAATCGTCTAACTAGTATTTTATCTCGTGTGTTACGGTGGTAGTAGTATAGGACGAGCACTCAATATAGTTGTAAAAGAAGGAAAATAAGTAACTTTATTGAAGTTTACAGAATATATGATTACTTTAGTAATTTACCCCGAGTGTTGTGGCGGTATCAGTAGAGTACTGACATTCACTCGGTGTAGAAGGAAAACGGTTATTTTATTTAAAGTTTAGGGTATGAGAATTTTATTAAAGTGCATGAGTGCAAACGAAAATGTAAAGCAATGTCTAAGGGGCTGTTTGATAGTCTTTTAATGATTCCATTAAGATGCTAAACTCTGAATTAGTCAGCATTAAGTGTGTTTGGTTCACTGACAGAACCTATGAATCAATAGGTAAGCCTCTTACCCATTTGGTTTCAAAATAATGCTGAATAAAATTTTTACCTATTTATCTATTCACCCGTGTTCATAATTGGCCACTCACGCACCACCTCCTCGACCCACCACTACCTCCTCCACTACCAATTAGTCAGGTTAAGCCAAGTTAGACATCTTACTGGTTCATGATCTCTGACTCTTACCCAATCAAAACTGTTAATGGTTCAGCACTTTCTAGCGCAAACTATGGTTGCAAAAGTCGTTAGGCGCTCATTAGTTGGAATTGAGTACTCTGAAAATACTCAGCCTAGGTGGAAAGTGTTCGAGCCTCGACAACCTACCTTAACTTACTCGAAAAGTAGTCGACATCTGAGACGTTACAACCATTTGCTAATAATCACCATATCTGATGTCCCCTAAATTACACCATATGTCCCCTAAGTTACACATTCGTGTTTTTCACAATAAATAATTTAATTAATAATATGATCAATAATTAATTAATTAATATTAATAAATAATCAACAAATAACAAATCCGCCGAGCCACACAGCATATTCTGCAGCTATATAACCCACAAAGCACTTAACGCATGACACCAGTTAGTTTTTCAGTTTTTCTTCTTCAAACCTTCTTCGCATAACCGTCACACATTCTTCTGCTCTAACAAAACGACTTCAATGGGCGTCGTACGGACAGACGAGAGCCGGAGATCTGAGATAGAAGAGTTCCGCCGTATGCTACTGTCCTGCTCCGCCGTCGTCGTTAAGGTCAGTACGGAAGACGAGCGCAATCTCCGGCGACTGACGTCACGTAACCGAAACGAATATACGGTAAATCAGAAGCTCGTTTGCGTCACCAGCGGCGTCTCGTTTCTCGGAATCGCTATCGTGAAACAGCTCGTGCTTAGAGGATATTCCGTTCGAGTTATTGTTGATAACGAAGGTAACGATCTTATTTCGTGTAGGTTTTATCGTTTTTGAGTGAAGTTATAACTGTTTTTGTGTTTAAATTGTTAAAATGATTGTTTATGGATGAAATTATCTCTGTTTTTTGTGTATAAATTGATGAATTGATTGTTTATGATTTAGATTAATTCTGTTTTTGTGTGTAGATTGATGAATTGATTGTTTATGAATGAATTTATGACTGTTTTTGAGTATAAATTGATGAGTTGATTGTGTTTGAATGAAATTGTCACTGTTGTAGTGTATAATTGTTGAATTTGATTGTGTTGACTTTGTACTTTGACTTACTGATGAGAATGTTCAGCATCTATGATCTATGTTCTAGATTGAAATTTGTAAAGTTGAATTTTATACTCCGTGTTAGGTTTTAGCATTTTTGAAAGAAATTATCACAGTTGTCTTGTTGAATTGCTTTGTAATTGCCCTTTTTCGTGTGGAATGATATGGAATTTATTTAAAAAAAAAAAAATTGACTAACTGAATGAAAACATTCAATATCTATGATCTATGCTCTAGATTTGTTAAATTAAATCATGATCTAAAGAACATGTAAGAAGCGATTAATTCGCTATCGAATCAACATTTTGCTCAATTAACCGCTGAGTTTGATATTACAGAAGATATAGATCGGTTAAGAGAGATTGAAGTTTCAGAAGATATCGAAACTTCATCAAGGATTACAAACAACAATCGGATAGGAGTCGTTGTAGCAAAATTCAACGATTGCCAGAGCTTAATGGAAGCTTTTGACGGATGTTATACGGTGTTTCACACAACTTCTTTCATTGATCCAAGCGGATTCTCCGGTTACTCCGTGAGTCTCATTCTATCATCTATAACTTTTGTCCTTTTTTGTTATAACTTGACAGAAGATATGATTATTTATGAAAAGATCTATGATGAAATCATGTGCTACAGCGTGATATAAAGTAGTTAGGTGACATATAATTGGTTTCACAAATGCATATCATGTTGGCCTTGTGGTTTATTATAATGCTTTTCGTTTCCTTCTAGAGACATTTCTATATTTTATTAAACTCTGTTAGTGGTATTAAATAATAATCATGTCGTTTTCCACCGGCTGAAGACGACTGGGGATATATTAAAGTCAGATGAATATACAATTGATTAAGATACTATTATGGTTTCAGTCTAGATCCTTAAACTATGATTTCGTTGTGTATCCCCGTTTGATTACCGGTTAAACTAATGCAACAAGCGTGACAACCGAGTTGCGTCTGATCTTTAAACCTTATGAAATTGACAGAAAGCCATGGCGGAAATAGAAGCAAAGGCAGCTGAAAATGTAGCAGAAGCCTGTGCAGCAACTCCATCTGTTAGAAACTATGTGTTTACATCTTCTCTACTGACATGTATATGGAGAGACACTTCCAATAGCAGCCTCTCCCCTATAGTAGACCACAATAGCTGGAGTGATGAATCCTTTTGCACTAGCAAAAAAGTAATAAAACTCTTCACAATTTCACATACAACTGATCATCAAATGCATACACCACCACATTTTAAAATCGAATTAATTATTGTTATTTGAAATATTACAGCTATGGTATGCATTGGGTAAGTTAAAAGCCGAACGGGCCTCATGGCGAATAGCCGAGGAAACGGGGTTGAAATTGAGCACAATATGCTCGGGTCTCATCACGGGCCCTCGCTACTTCTGTGCAAATCCATCATCCACCATCGCATACCTCAAAGGTCGGTTTTTAGCTTTTCTTGATAATTACTTTAAAGATATGAAAAATGAGATGGCTCATAGTAACAAGAATATGCAGGTGGTCAAGATATGTATGAACATGGTTTGTTAGCAACGGTTGATGTTAACAAACTAGCAGAGGCGCACGTAAAGGTGCACGAGGAGATGAACAAAACTGGTGGTGGGCGGTATGTTTGTTTTGACGAAGTTGTGCGTAGCCCTGACGAGGTTCACAGACTAGAACAAGAAACGGGACTTCACATAAACACTGTCTCACATGATAATGTATTTAGATTCGAACTGTCGAATAGAAAGCTTGATAAGTTGATGTCCCAAGTGCATAGATGCACGAGTGTATGTTAGCGTGTTGGGATTTAGATTTTAAATGTCGCCTTTTGTATTAGATGATGCGATTTTACCATGGTAAACTGAGTGTTGCGACTAGGAATTACATAAAGTGAGTATTCGGGGACGAATACTGGGACAGGTGGGGTAAGTGCACAGTCCTCCCAACCGCCGGAGTGATCTCACTCCGGGAGCCGCTACCCGACCAAGCTAGCTCCGCGGTGAAATACTGGGACAGGTGAGGGATGGTTATTTAGATTTTATCAGGTCCGCGATTACCTGAAATCAATCCCATATCCATTTATTTACCCACATCAAACTCGAATATATCCACGGCAAACTCAAATATACTAATGTATATATAACCTTTATAATAGTTGGAATAGTGTGGGAGAGTATTTGTTACTTCAAGTTGTTGTTTAAGGTGAGTTTAAGATTGGATTCAAGTAAGGGGTAATGCAAGTTGAAACGGTTATATCTGAAATCTATGAACCCAAAGGGGTGATAAGTAGCGAGTGCTGACTAGATATAATCTTTCAATTATATATGAAACTAGAATTATCCATTTTCATTCAATTATCTTAGTAGTTGTTGTGACTAGTGGTAGATAAGGAATTTTTTTCAATGTGTTCACTTTTTTCGTTGTTTAAATTTTTGACAAACAAAAATTAAAATTTTCGGGTCATCGTCGTTTGGGTGTAGTCGGGATGAGGAACATAATAAAAGACAATACCATAACAAAATTATATAATCATTACTCATTAGAAAACACAAAATAAACATATGATGTCTTTCGAAACGAAAAAAAAAGCATTAAATAAATAACAAAATTTGGCATACAAAGTTTGATGATAAGTAGGGCTGTAAACGAGCCGAGTCGAGCCGAGCTAGACCCATCTCGAGCTCGGCTCGAACTCGATTCGAGCTGGCTCTGCTCGAGCTCGAATTTCAAATCGAGCTGAGATTTGAGGCTCGAGCTCGGCTCGATTAGAATTCGAGCTAGCTCGGCTGGGCTCGATCTAGCTCGAACTAACAAAGAATCGCAAAATTTATTACTTGAAAAACCCTTAAAAATGAATTTCTTCATAGCCTAAAGGCCATAATTGCCATTTAATTTAATCACATGGCTAAATATGCAAGTATAAATAGTTAATTCACTTTCTCCATTGTCTTTACCTTCCTTTATAGGGGAGATACTCCCTTAGTTATTGTTTTCTAAGCGATGTGGGACAAAAAAATGAAGGATGTAAACCTTATCGAGACAGCTCACGAGCTCACGAGCCGAGCCAGGCCAAGCTCGAGCTCGGCTCGTTTACAAACCGAGCCGAGCCGAGCTGGCTCGTTTACAACCGAGCCAATTTCGAGCCGAGCTTTCTTCGAGCTTTTTTCGAGCGAGCCGCGAGCCACGAGTTTTTTGAACACCCCTAATGATAAGCAACTAAATAAATAACAAAATAAAGCATTAATTGAAGAGATTAGACATCAAACTTTCTTTTCAATGATTCTTACATAATTTGGCCTATAATTCAAGTTTTAAGATGATAAGCATCTAAATAAATAACAAAATTCAACAAGATTAATAGTAGTATTACTTGAAGAAGATGAGGCATACAAAGATTCATAGCAAAAAAGTCCTTAAACAACTAGATATATACCAAAATTCAAGTTACAAAAGTAAAAAAAAAAAATTTGTTGTTAGCAAAATTCAACAAGATTTATACTAGTATTACTAACCCTTTTAACTTCATATGATACTTAGCATCTATCAAATGTGGCAACCTCTGTTGGAGATAATTGATGACAGTTGTTAGCAAACGTCTGTTGGAAATCAACAGAGGTTTTTAACAGTCGATAGACAACAGTAGTTAGGTTATCAACATAATGGAATTTCTGTTGACTAAACCTGTTGATCATTAGTTTATATCAATTTTGTAAGTCTGCACTAATTATTTTTTACTTTATATCAAAATGTGTTATGCATTGTTTTCTAAAAACACCCGTGTTTGCACACGATTCTTACCGCTAGTACTATATAATAAAAGAAACCAATAACTGACACGTGTCATTCATTGAAGGCGTCTATGTTTTAATTTCCCATCTTTTCATACTTATCTTATATCAATTAATTAAATAATAAATAATCAATTAATATTAAATCTTATCTTACTTTGAATATTGGATAGAATCATTCTATTTTTTCTAATAAAATATTATCTTCAAATTTAAATTATAAATTTAAGATATTTTTTAAATAATAGTACAAAACAATAATCTTAAACTTAAAAAAACAATGATACGTTCATATAAAAAAATTTTAAGTACAAACAAAATATACAAAATAACTTATTAGACATTAGACCAAACTTTAAAAAAAAACACTAAATAGGAAGAGAAGTGAATAATACAATTCTATTTTTGATTTTTCAAAATGAGGTTCTAATCAATTCGAATTAACTTAACCAAGTTTATTATTCGATTCGAATTAAACTGAACCAAATTTATGATTTTTTAACCGAATCTAATAGCACATTATTTACTATACAAAATTACATTTATTTAACATGTGTTATACACGGTGTTTTTAAAGATATAACTTTTTATTATTATTTAGTATATATAATTAGATTTATTTAACACGTATAATACATGAGGTTTATAAAGATATAACTTTTTATTATTTAATTTATAAAATTACATTTATCCAACCGGTGTAATACACAGGGTTACAAAATTACATTTATTTGACCCATGCAATACATGGTTTTTTAAAGATATAACTTTTTTTTTATTATTTAGTATATATAATTAGATTTATTCAACCGGTACAATACAAGAGTTTTATAAAGATATAACTTTTTTATTATTTAGTTTATACAGTTACATTTATTCAACCTGTGTAATACACATGGTTTTTGGAGATATTTTTTTTATTATTTGGTATATAAAATTACATTTATTCTGTACAATACATGTGGTTCTTAGAGATATAATTTTTTTATTATTTAATATAAAATATTTCATTTGTTCAACCTATGTAATAAACGATATTTTTAAAGAATATATGTTTTAATTTAGTATATAAAATTACATTTATTCAAACCGTGTAATACACGGGGTTCTAACCTGGTATAGGTAGAGGATCCTTTACATTAATTAAATATTGTAAAAAGGATGAGATATAATGTGGTGATGACAAGTGTTCTGTATCTAAATTAATTAAAAAGGGTGGATTAGTAATTTTCAATTTCTTCCCATTAATTGATTAAAAGATAACTGCCCAAAATAACCGTCACCCTTTATTATAGGAATTCGAATTTAAGAATTAATCTACGAATTTGTGTCATCTCGTTCACCGGTTATTAATCCTGTAGTGTTATATAATTCTGTAGTGCAACCACCATTCAGAACTGTATAGTGTTATATATTTTTATATGGTGTTATATAATGCTTTTTGGTGTTATACAATTCTATAGTGTTATATAATTTTGTAGTGCAACCACCAAAAAACACTATATAACACCATCAATTATTAATTCTGTAGTGCAACCACTATTCAGAACTGTATATTGTTATATATTTTTATATAGTGTTATATAGTGTTACATAGTGTTATATGGTGTTATATAGTGTTCCTTGGTTTATATAGTGTTATATGAAGGATGCATAGTGTTATATTTTTCCGGTAGCATGTCTATGATGGATGTATAGTGTTATATATTGTTATATGGTGTTACATAGTGTTATATGGTGTTATATGATGGATGTATAGTGTTATATGATGAATGTATAGTGTTACACATTTCTTGTAGCAGTTACATATTTCTGTATTTTTAGAATTTAGGATTGATAGAATTTAACAGTTAAATTTGAATCGCTATAATTTAGGAGTGAATCACGAGAATTTAGGAGATGTTACCTAATTTGAAACATATACAAAGACACTATTACACCTACAATTTTCAAATCAGTCCATATAATTAAAACACAATTTATAATTTGGTTTCTATTAATCTCAATCATTAGATCAAAGATCTAATGGTTTTAAACACTTCTCACACTTTAGACACTTTGTACATTATCCCTACCCACCTGGTATATATAGTATAATATAATATAATGGCTCCTTTCGTAGAGTGTAAGGGAGAACGGTGTGGTCTCGGGGAGTGGATGGGGGGGAGTGGGGTTACCGCGCGGAGAATCACACCGGGTGTTTGAATGGGGAGTGGGAAGTAGGAGAGAGGGTGTTTTTTCGGTATATACTCACCGAAGGTGAAGAAGAAAAAAGGGAGGAGAGAGAGAGAGCAGAGAGCAGAGAAAAACCAATCAAATTTTTTTATTTTTTAAGAGTGTGTGTTTGAACCATACCTAGTGTTTGAGTAGAAAATAGAGAATAAAGGGGGGAGTTGACATCGCTTTATATTTTTAGGTAGAGAAAACTTAAACACCCTAACTCACCCCAACCATACCGTTCACCCTAATGAAATTTCTATTTAGCGAACAGACTTTTGTAAACGCCAAAAGACAAACTTTTCCAACGTTTCGATCAAGTGTCTCTATAACTTCAAATAAAAAAAAGATTTAGGGGAATTTGATTCGGTTATACATACTTGGTTAAATTGGTGACGTGATGTTTAACGTGTTAACAATTTGACCATGTTAAGACCTTAAATAATTATAACTATTACTATATATTATTATTACTACTATATATTACTAAACGAATTGAAATTAATAGTGATTTTAATATTATAGGTAGAGGATCCTGTACATTAATCCAAAAGTGTGAGAAGTATGAGAATCGTATTATAGCATTGTATATAACACTATATAACACCATATAAACAACGTATAACAATATGTAACACCATATAACACCATATAATACTATGTAACACTATACAACACTATATAACAAATATAACTCTATAGTTTGTCTGATAGCATGTCTATAATAGATGTATAGTGTTATATATTGTTATATAGTGTTACATAGTGTTATATGGTGTTATATGGTGTTACATATTGCTATACTGTGTTTATATGGTGTTATATAGTGTTATATATAGTGTTATAATACACTTCTCATATTTTTTACACTTCAGAATTAATGTACACTATCCCTACCCTAATATTATAATAATATATAGTTTTTTTAATACTTTTATTATTTTAAAATTATAAAAATAGTTATTTTCTTTACTTTTAACTTTAATTCTTTTTTTAATATCATGGGTTGGGTTACCGGTATCGAACCAGTATTGGTATCGAAAATACAGGTACGGTCCTGTTCGGTATCAGTACATGAAGGTAAAAACCGACACTAATACAGAAAACGGAAAAAGTTGGTGCCGAATTGATATTGGAAATCTTTTGGTTCGGGAAATTTAGTGCGGCTACCCGCTATCATTTGCTCATCCTTGATCACGGTTACCGTACGAACAACGGTATTGTACAACTTTTTTTGTTGATTTTCTTCAACTTTTAATTTTTTCTTTTTTAGTTTTAGGGATAGGGATGAGCTCAGTATCAATGATACAGAATCGGTACTGATACCGAATATACCGGTTACGGTACCGGTATATGAAGGTAAAAACAGTAGTGAACCGGTACCAGGAACGCCAAAAGTCGGTACCGAATTGGTACTTGAGATCTTTCAGTTCGGTAAATTTGATACCGGTACACAGAACAATTTGCTCATCTCTAACCACGGGTTTCATACGAACAACATCGTTACCATACAATTTTTTTGGTTGATTTTCTTTCGGTTATCTTTTATTGTTTTTTTTCTAAATTTTCTTTTTATTCTTGTCAGCAGTTTTGTGCGCAACACGCTCGTACTAATTTCAAAACACATAAAAACACCGACTAAATAACAAAAGAAATTCGCTGCAACGCGGCGAACTTCTTTAAAGGGGGTTAAGTTTAATACCTTTTTTTTCAAATGCAAGCTAACGGATACTTAAATAAAAACTATTAAGCTTACTCTAATACTGGAATAAGATCAAATACAAACACTTAAGTTTGTAAGAACCGTAAGAACTAACACATAATTGACAAGTGTCCATCAATAAAAAATTAGTTTAGGGGTAATTTAGACCTTTTGACCATATTTATTTATAACTAATTAAAAATAATTACAAAAAATATAATCAGCACAACACTATATAATTAGCATAACATCCTTAATTGTTCTTCATTATCAGCACATCGTCCTCAATCGTTCTTCATTATCAACATAAACGACATTAGCACAACATCCTCAATCGTTCTCCATTATCAGCACACCAGATGTGCTGATTATATCTACTTTTGATGTTTGTTTGTATTATTTTGTAATTAACACATAATCAGCACGTTATCAGCACAATTATAAAACACCTTTTGTTAACTTTTTTAAAAATCACTTTTATAAATACAAAAAAAGTATAGCAATATGGTACTCATATTAAAGATAAAAAAATACTTGATTTTATGATATATATTTTTTAAAAAAATAATGAAGTATATAAAAGTTATTTTAGTTTAAAAAACCTTGGTGGAATTTGTATTTAATGGAAAATGGTCAAATGACTAGCAATTTTACAAAATTACCCATAATTTGTTAGTAGTAATTTTTAATTATAAGTGTTTTATTTATAATCAATATCAACCCTTGATTTTAATTATCAATGGTTCAGATATGTTCTTACGGTTCTTATAATTAGCACTGTTTGTACAGGATCTCAACCCCTCTAATACTTACTCCAATATGAATTTTATTAACTTTTGTTTTTTTAGACAACTTATTATTCTAAGTTATTTTTAAAGTTGAGAAAATGGATTAAAAAAAAGTATTTGAACTCCCCAATCAGACCCTAACCATAAAGAATTTATAAAAACAAGTAGCAGCCATTCCGACTTGAATCACACTAAAATAAAATAATGTTCATTTTAAACTGAATATATATATGTTATGGTGTCGAGTACACACACTTTGAAACCTTCCAGCAAAAACAAACAAATAATGAAATAAAGGTATGGCTAAGATGGCTGCTTTATATTGACTAAAAAAAAAATCAAAATAGCAACCACCGATCACACCCGTCATAAATCAAGAGAAACCAACTTACTTTAGTAAGTAAAGAAAATGCACCATTCGTATTAATTAAAAGTTGAATATATCTACTCTTCATAATCAAAGTAAAGAAAATGCACCACTCGTATTAATTAAAAGTTGAATATATCTACTCTTCCATAAGTTGAATATATCTACCCTTATCGTCATAGCGGTTATGGAATCGGCTGTGTTATCTGCTCATTAGTTGGATTGATTCTCAAAACCGGATAAACAACATATAATATATATTTTATAACTAATATAAAATAAATTATATGAAGCTGTTTTATTTTTTTGGTTTGCATTTGCAATGCTAACAAAACATAATGCATACGATACAACAAATATGAAGTTTGAAGTAGTAAGCGGATTGGTAAACGATATTTGTAAAGTAAAAATATAAGAGTTCAAAACTCGGTCCAACTACTAGGAGATCGATTTAAATAGACTTAACCAGACCGTTTACGTACCCGGTTCTCGATATGGCCAGTTCATTCTCCCGGTTCTAGGAGCTTCAAAATAGAGATGGTCGGTTTTCAAATGGATCAAGGTTTTAGATTGACCTAATTTGGATACAAAACCAAATACAAATGGTGTGAAATCCACTAGGACATTTATGAAATAACAAAACAATTGAGCGTTTTATCAAATGGATAATATAAATGGTGTGAAATCCACAATTTTCTTCAATGTTACAGAAAATATTCAGTCAAAAAGAGATGGCCAAAAAAACCGAATAGCCCACACATCCATGACAAAAGATAAAAATTTTGGGGCATTCCGAGAATCGAACTCGGGACCTCTCGCACCCAAAGCGAGAATCATACCACTAGACCAAATGCCCGAACCATGTTAACACTCAGTCTTTACTAAATATAATTTATTTTTAACACAACTTGAAATCCACCTACGATATTATATCAATATTCAATAGCAACAAATACAACCTTACAAACACCATGAAAACAAAGTTTTTGTTTATCACCAAGGAAACAACACATTCGAGTCTAATCTAACCACCTCCAATAACAATGACATTTACACGTGTACACATTTTAATTTAGTAGTTCACTAGTTTGGTTGCATTAGCTAAATGATATGTTTTCAACATTTGATCAGACTATACAAATGTAACATATCTATTCAAGTATCAAAGCATAAAATCAAACTACACGGATAATTTAACGTAAATGAGCTTAGGCTAGGGGGTGTGGTTTAAAGCCCCTAAGGGCTTTATTACGCCACGTCAGATCCACATCAGCGCCATATCACATAGGGGGCTTTAAAGCTCCTCTCTTTAACTTGCATGCAATGGTTTAAAGTCCCTTTAAAGTTCCCCTACTAAACAAAATACAAAAAACAAAAATAAAGAGAAAAAAATTGATTGGCTGAAAATGATGGGTCCCAATAGCCTCTCCCTTTAGTGCTCGTTACTGGGCTAGCGAGCCTTCAATAGCACCGCCCCTTTGGCACACAGGGGATGGTATGGGGTCGCTATGGGACGCTAATGAAGTTGAGTTGACCAGGTGCGATATACCACACTCTGTGTCCTTATCATACACATCTATCATAATATCAACAGAATTCCCATCAAGTGGAATATGAACATATGAGTGTGGAAATGCTGGTTGTCCTTTTCAAGACATGTTATACTGAGAATTTTCAGATAATAGTGTTTGGTAAATTATATTTATTTTCTCAAGTAGCTAAAGAAAAACGACCAAAAGCAAATAATTATATATCGTCAAAATATATGAATCTAAAATATAACGATTTACTTGATCATTTAAAATAATACTTGCATTAAATTTTTTTAATAAACTTTATATAAAACTTCCAACAATATTAGTATCTTTTTACTGAAAAATATGAACAATAAGTAGTGCATACAGCATATTGATGCCAATTATCCAAAATTGGTTATTTGAGAGGGTCGAATGCCCGAATGGAATGGGTTATTACTTATTACCAATAACTAAAAAAAAAGAGTTGGCATGTGATTGGTTCTCACATCCATGGGCCCCATCATCATCTTAACTGTAACACCCCAAAACCTGAATGTTTATAATTGTCGAATGTTCCTAAATGACTTAGCATAAAATAAATAACTAGGCTATTTAACCTAGTTAAGTGTGTGGTTAAAAGTATTAATAGACGAGTTTTACCAATATTATTTAGTGGAAAACTTTAAGGGCTAAAATGGGGCAAAATGAAAGTTAAATTTTATTTATGAAAAATACACATAAACACACACACGTATGTGTGTTCGAGAAGAGCCAGGAAGCTCCATGAGAGCTCTAAAATCCTAAGCATGAAGATCATCAAATTGGAAGGGTAATTGAACTCTAAATCCATAACCGAGTATGGATTAATGATCACCTTCTCAATGGGATCATAAGGTATGTCTTAAAAGTTAGATTAGTGATCTTTCACGAAGTGGGTTATGTTGTAATTGACGAAATTGTATGATATTAAGAATGAGTATGTGTTAGAATCATCATATAGCTCATGGATTGTGCGTGGTTTAGGTTAATTTGATGTTTAGAGATGAAACCCGTTGATTATGGTGATGATGTGTAACGCCCCAAAAATGTTAGTAAGACAATAAATATACAAAATAAATAAAGAATGTAACTTGGTTAATGAAACATGACTAAATGGTAGCTAATTAAGTGATAAAGCCTAACTTAAAACACTTTCTCAAAGTAGGAGGGACTAAAGTGCAAATATTGAACAAAAAGGGATTTATTTAGTAAATGAAAAAGAAAAACACCATGTCTGATGTTGGGATCGATCGAACAAGGGCAGGGAGAGGGTGAAAAACCCTAAACTCAAGAAATCAAGAATTGAAGCTTAAATCTCAAGAAAATTCGATGCATGAGCCCCTCTTTGCGAAAATCTGACCCTAATTATTGAAGTGGTAAGTTTAATTTGCTGAAATTGTGAATTTTTGAAAAGGGGGTAAAACCCAATCTCGATTCCTTGTATCGATTGTAATAAATCTGAGTTAAAATTTGCTTTTAGAACAAGAATCATGCTTGAATTTAGGATTGTATGAAAAGTGTAGTGAAAACCCACTTTGTAAAGATTATATTACTAATAGGAGGTTCTTAAGGAATATGATTATGTTTTAGTTGATATGTGAAATTGTTGTGATGCTTGAATGCTAGATAAACTGATTTTAGAATGGAAATTATGTGAATTTAGAGGAAGGTGATTTTGTGTGGTGATGAGTTAGTAGGAACATGCTTAATAGACTTGTACCTTGTACCTTAAATATGATGCCTACCAAGTGTTCGATGAAATGCATAAAAGATGAATGTATATGAAAATAGTAGAAAGAATTGATAAACTAAGTGAATGAATGAATGTTCTAATGTAGGCGTGAAAGAAGAAGGTACAAGCACTAAGCAAGCGGAAGGAGCACAAGATCGAGGTATGCTTCGCGTCATACGAGTCTTTATTATATTTCCTATTTATATAAAATTCGTCGTAAAAGCTATCCTTGTATAACGAATTCGACAATGTAGTAAGTAAGCGACAAATCCCTTGTGGATTTGGGTATGTTAATGAAAGTAGTGTTGAGTTATGCTAAACCCAATTACACGGGTTGAATGTGTATGCTTAACTCTCTACGAGAGTGTTTATGCTAAACCCAATTTCACGGGTTGAATGTGTATGCTTAACTCTCTACGAGAGTGTTTATGCTAAACCCAATTTCACGGGTTGAATGTGTATG
This sequence comes from Helianthus annuus, assembly GCF_002127325.2. Classification (NCBI taxonomy): domain Eukaryota; kingdom Viridiplantae; phylum Streptophyta; class Magnoliopsida; order Asterales; family Asteraceae; genus Helianthus; species Helianthus annuus. Next base: position 47,157,238 of record NC_035449.2, read on the forward strand.
CTTAACTCTCTACGAGAGTGTTTATGCTAAACCCAATTACACGGGTCGAATGTGTATGTCATACTCTCTACGAGAGTGGTTATGCCTAACCCAATTACTGGGTTGTTGTATGCTTAAGAGTAAGAATGTTTTATATGGATAAAGCTAAAACGAAAGGTTATGATTTTCTATGGAGATAACTAACTTTTTAAATTGTGAATGTTAATGTAGGTAAAGCACCTCTATAGGCGATTTGGAGATATGGGACGAGCACATGTTCAAGCCTTATAATACCAAGCGCTTCCGCAACTTATATGCATGCTTTTGGGTCCATGTTTTGCTACTTTGTTTAACTTTGTTGAAATGTTTTAGATTTGAAAACTCGTTACTTTTGTTGGAATGGTTTTATGTAAAATGGGTCGTATGTAAACGTTGTATGTTATGTCAAAACAGGGGGTATGTCCGTTTTACAAACGGGTCATGCCCAATTTTTGTAAAAATTTCTATTAAGTGTCAAAATTGTATTTCAATGTCCGAAAAATCTTGTTTATGTAATTAATCTATTATTTTGGAAAAGCGGTCCTTACAAGTTGGTATCAGAGCCAAGGTTTGAGGGATTCGGGCAGGAGTCCTAGCGCCCGAACTCAAACCAAATGGCTCGTGCTAATGTGCTCACTCCAAGATCGCCAAAGAGGTAATAATTTAAGTTCCCGATGAATACTAATATATGTAATGAGTTTGAGATGTAAAAATTAAGTTAAGGATGTGAAGTAAGTAGTATGGGTAGCAAAATAATGAATTCCAGGTACCGTATGGCTGGAAAACGAAACCGAGAAAGAATTAAAACGTTAAAAATGAAGCTGCAGCGGATAAGCAAACGGCTGGCCGTCGCCGACGGCCAGACACCCGTCGCCGACGCTGTACCCTCACCCGACGCCTTAACACCCTGCCGACGGGTGATCATGTCCGACGGCCATTATACGAGCCCGTCGCCGACGGGCAACATAGCCGTCGCCGACGGCTTACCTAATGCCGAAACGTTGAATTGTTTTGTTTTTCATGTTTTGTGTTACCGGTTTGTCCGAAAGCTTATTTCTTGGCTACGTTGTGTCCATATAAGGTTTAACAAGTGTATGTAATCACTATTAGCGAACATAACGAGAATGGATTCGTAAGAATAAAAAGAAACGAAGCAAATGACATGAAATGGATTAAACGAATGATGATTAATGATTAATGGTATGCTGAAAGATGATTAAATTGTATTAAACGAAATATTAACATTGTGTAGATGGCTGATGCAAGAAATATTAACGATGATAATGATGATAACAATGATGTGGCTAGACAAGAAGCATTCGAGAACAGAGTTACAGAAGTAGCGGAAGGGGTTATACAAGCCAATCTTCCACGGTTGGCTCAAGAAGTAGAAAGCCGAGTTCTGGGGGTTGTGGATGCTATGATGACCAGTAGGTTCGAAGAGTTGAAGGAATTAATCGAAGGATCCAAGGGTAGAGGTAAGGAACGAAGGTGCACTTATAAGGATTTTATGGCATGCCATCCGATGACGTATGACGGTAAAATTGACCCAGTCGAATGTCAAAGATGGGTCTCGAATATAGAGGCGGTGTTTATACGAAGCCGGTGCGATAAGGAGGACCAAGTGATGTTCGCTACCGGTTTACTAACCCATCAAGCGAAAGATTGGTGGGATGCGCACAGCAAGGAAATAGGCGACGATAGGCTGCAAGTTATGACTTGGCAAGAGTTCAAGGGGCCCTTCATGAGATATCATTGTCCTCAGTCGGCTATCGACAAGATTCAGGAGGATTTCTTACGCCTCCGGCAGAAAAACGAATCGGTGAATGAAATAGCAAACAATTTTATGGATAAGATGAAGTTCTGTGGAGAATTGGTAACAACCGAGAGGATGAAGATAAGTCGTTTCTATGGCGTGTAAGGCAGAAATTAGAGAGTTCATCACTCCCTCAAAATGTGAAACCCTCGAGGAGCTCATTGATTTAGCACGGGATAGGGAGATCGAGATTAAAAGACAAGAAGAGCGAGGTGAAAAGAGACCGAGTGAAAAGGGTGCAAATTTTAGCCCATCTAAAAAGGGGAAGTTTTAGGATCAAGGAAGGAAGGGCAAGTCGAAAGGTGGAATTACACCATGCAAGACGTGTGGGAAGCTCCACACCGGAGAATGTTTGCTAGGCAAAAAGGGGTGCTTCAAATGCGGGAAGGAGGGGCATTCGTCTTATCAATGCCCGAACAACCCAAAGACTTGTTTCAACTGTTTTGAAAGGGGGCATATCAAATCGGAATGCCCGAAGCTTCAGCAAGAATCAAAGAAAGAAGATAAGAAACAAGAGAGTTCTAAGGCGAGGGGGAGAATGTTCCAAATCACCTCGGAAGAAGCCAAATCCCAGCCGAATGTGGTTTCAGGTATCTTTTTAATAAACTCAATGCCGGTTTATGTATTGTTTGATACCGGGGCCACTATGTCATTTATCTCTAGTGAAATCGTACAACATCCTTCCTTTAAGATTGAACGGATGTCGATGCCCTTAGAAGTAGAGATAGCAGATAGTAAAAATTGTTTGTTGCATGAAATATGTAAAAATTGTAAATTAACTATTGAGGATGAGGAGTTTGCTATCGATCTTATACCCATGATCTTGGGGGAATTTAAAGTAATAGTGGGTATGGATTGGATGTCCCGAAACCGCGCGGAGATAAATTGTGAAACCAAAACTATACATCTCCAAGCTCCAAGTGGAAGACGATTAAATGTACAAGGCGAAAGAAAGATGGAAGCGAAGTTATGTACCCTCGTTCAAGCTACCAAGTATGTGCTCAATGGGAGTAGAGCATATTTAGCGTACGTAATAAATATTCAACAAGGCTCTCCAAAGCTTGAAGATGTTGAAATTGTGAACGAATTTCCGGATGTATTCCCGGAGGAATTGCCGGGTCTCCCTCCCGAGCGAGAAGTGGAATTTAATATCGAACTGAATCCGGGTGCGAAACCGGTCGCGAAGGCTCCCTATAGGTTAGCTCCCACGGAAATGCGGGAATTAATGACACAATTACAAGACCTCCTAGACAATGGCTTCATACGCCCAAGTGTGTCGCCTTGGGGAGCGCTTGTCTTATTTGTTAAGAAGAAAGACGGGTCGATGCGCATGTGCATCGACTATAGGGAGTTAAATAAGCTGACCATAAAGAACCGCTACCCTTTACCCAGAATTGACGACCTTTTTGATCAGTTACAAGGGGCGAGTTGGTTCTCCAAGATAGACCTGCGATCGGGGTACCATCAAGTTAGGGTACGGGAAGAAGACGTTCCAAAGACCGCATTTAGAACCCGTTATGGACATTATGAGTTCTTAGTTATGTCCTTCGGGTTAACAAATGCGCCGGCGGCATTTATGGACCTTATGAACCGTGTATGCCGACCCATGTTGGATAGGTCTGTGATTGTATTCATAGATGATATTCTGGTTTATTCACGAAGCAAAGATGAACATGCAGTACACTTGCGTGAAGTACTTGAAGTTCTCCGTAAGGAGAAGCTCTACGCAAAATTTTCAAAATGCGCCTTTTGGCTCAGGGAAGTGCAGTTTCTGGGGCACGTGATAAATTCGGAAGGTGTTTTGGTTGATCCTTCAAAGATCGATGCTGTAATGAAGTGGGTTTCTCCGAAAAACCCAACAGAGATAAGAAGTTTTCTGGGTCTTGCTGGATACTATAGAAGGTTCATACAGGATTTTTCCAAGATAGCCTTACCCTTAACAAAATTGACAAGAAAGAAAGAGAAGTTTGTATGGGGAAAAGAACAGGAGGAGGCTTTTCAAATGTTAAAAGAGAAACTATCAAGTCCCCCGATCTTAACATTACCAGACGGAACCGAAGACCTGGTGGTCTATTCAGACGCTTCACACCAGGGATTGGGTTGCGTTCTAATGCAAAGAGGGAGAGTTATCGCTTATGTTTCACGACAATTGAAGCCACATGAGGTGAACTACCCCACCCACGACTTAGAATTAGCGGCGGTAGTGTTCGCATTAAAGATTTGGAGGCATTATCTATATGGGGCAAAATGCACCATTTACTCAGACCACAAAAGCCTTAAATATTTCTTTGAACAAAAAGACCTAAATATGAGGCAGCGGAGGTGGTTAGAACTTATCAAAGATTATGATTGTGATATCCTCTACCACCCGGGGAAGGCAAATGTAGTAGCCGATGCGTTAAGCCGTAAAGAGTATCCATCTCCCATAAGAGTGAAATCCATGGAGATGATAGTTACGCCACGATTACTCGAAGCGATACGCGAATCCCAAATAAAGTCGCTCGGAGCGGAAGGCCTGAAGAGGGAACGATTAAAAGGTGTGATCGATAATCTAGAAGATAATTCGACCGGGCTTAAGACGCGGTTCGGCCGAATTTGGATTCCGCGATTCTGCGAAGTCAAGGCTGCCTTGCTCGACGAGGCACATAAGTCTCGATATTCGGTCCATCCCGGGGCTACAAAGATGTATCGGGACTTGAAGGCCAATTATTGGTGGCCGGGTATGAAGCGTGACATAGTTAAATACGTCGCGAAATGCTTAACATGCTCCCAAGTGAAAGTAGAACATCAAAAGCCGTATGGGAAGTTACAACCTTTGGAGATACCGGTATGGAAGTGGGAGGAACTAACGATGGATTTGATAACCAAACTTCCTAAAACAAAGAAAGGGCACGATACAATATGGGTAATCGTAGACCGACTTACAAAAAGCGCTCACTTTTTACCCATCAAAGAAGCTTACTCTTCTGAGAAAATGGCAGAAATTTATATGAACGAGATCATATCCCGTCATGGAGTGCCCATGTCGATTGTCTCGGATCGGGACACTAGATTTACTTCTCGTTACTGGCGAAAGTTTCACGAGAGTGTGGGTACGAAGTTGCACATAAGTACCGCCTACCACCCTCAAACTGACGGCCAGTCAGAAAGAACCATTCAAACACTCGTTGATATGTTGAGGGCGTGTGCCTTAGATTTTGGGGGAAGTTGGGACGACCAATTGCCACTGGTCGAATTTTCTTACAATAACAGTTACCATAGTGGTATTCAAATGGCACCTTACGAACTATTATACGGGAGAAAATGTAGGACTCCCGTATGTTGGGGCGAAGTAGGACAAAGAGAGCTTGCACCAAGTGATTTAATAGCAGCAACGAATGAAAAGATCGAAATGGTTAGAACAAGGTTGAAAGCAGCTCAAGATCGGCAAAAAGCTTATGCAGACAAGAGAAGGCGTCCTATCGAATTCCAAGTCGGAGATTTTGTCTTGCTAAAAGTGTCCCCATGGAAGGGTATAATCCGTTTTCGCAAACGGGGAAAGTTAGGTCCTCGTTACATCGGGCCGTTTAAAATCTTAGCTCGGGTTGGAAGGGTTGCGTATCGACTAGAATTACCGCCTGCTCTAGATGGGATTCACCATACCTTCCACGTGTCACAATTGAGAAAGTGCCTTGCGGATGAGACAGCACTAGTACCTCTTGATGATATTGAGTTGGACGAAGGGTTAAATTATGTCGAAAAACCCATAGCCATTAAGGATTTCAAGGTGAAGAATCTCCGCAACAAAGCTGTTAGACAAGTGTTGGTACAATGGCAGCACCGGAAGGGTTCGGATCTTACGTGGGAAACAGAAGACGAAATGAGGAGGCACTATCCTTTTCTTTTCGGTATGTCAATATTTAAATTATGATCAGGTTTCGGGGACGAAACCTCCTTTAAGGGGGGTAGACTTGTAACGCCCCAAAAATGTTAGTAAGACAATAAATATACAAAATAAATAAAGAATGTAACTTGGTTAATGAAACATGACTAAATGGTAGCTAATTAAGTGATAAAGCCTAACTTAAAACACTTTCTCAAAGTAGGAGGGACTAAAGTGCAAATATTGAACAAAAAGGGATTTATTTAGTAAATGAAAAAGAAAAACACCATGTCTGGTGTTGGGATCGATCGAACAAGGGCAGGGAGAGGGTGAAAAACCCTAAACTCAAGAAATCAAGAATTGAAGCTTAAATCTCAAGAAAATTCGATGCATGAGCCCCTCTTTGCGAAAATCTGACCCTAATTATTGAAGTGGTAAGTTTAATTTGCTGAAATTGTGAATTTTTGAAAAGGGGGTAAAACCCAATCTCGATTCCTTGTATCGATTGTAATAAATCTGAGTTAAAATTTGCTTTTAGAACAAGAATCATGCTTGAATTTAGGATTGTATGAAAAGTGTAGTGAAAAACCACTTTGTAAAGATTATATTTCTAATAGGAGGTTCTTAAGGAATATGATTATGTTTTAGTTGATATGTGAAATTGTTGTGATGCTTGAATGCTAGATAAACTGATTTTAGAATGGAAATTATGTGAATTTAGAGGAAGGTGATTTTGTGTGGTGATGAGTTAGTAGGAACATGCTTAATAGACTTGTACCTTGTACCTTAAATATGATGCCTACCAAGTGTTCGATGAAATGCATAAAAGATGAATGTATATGAAAATAGTAAAAAGAATTGATAAACTAAGTGAATGAATGAATGTTCTAATGTAGGCGTGAAAGAAGAAGGTACAAGCACTAAGCAAGCGGAAGGAGCACAAGATCGAGGTATGCTTCGCGTCATACGAGTCTTTATTATATTTCCTATTTATATAAAATTCGTCGTAAAAGCTATCCTTGTATAACGAATTCGACAATGTAGTAAGTAAGCGACAAATCCCTTGTGGATTTGGGTATGTTAATGAAAGTAGTGTTGAGTTATGCTAAACCCAATTACACGGGTTGAATGTGTATGCTTAACTCTCTACGAGAGTGTTTATGCTAAACCCAATTTCACGGGTTGAATGTGTATGCTTAACTCTCTACGAGAGTGTTTATGCTAAACCCAATTTCACGGGTTGAATGTGTATGCTTAACTCTCTACGAGAGTGTTTATGCTAAACCCAATTACACGGGTCGAATGTGTATGTCATACTCTCTACGAGAGTGGTTATGCCTAACCCAATTACTGGGTTGTTGTATGCTTAAGAGTAAGAATGTTTTATATGGATAAAGCTAAAACGAAAGGTTATGATTTTCTATGGAGATAACTAACTTTTTAAATTGTGAATGTTAATGTAGGTAAAGCACCTCTATAGGCGATTTGGAGATATGGGACGAGCACATGTTCAAGCCTTATAATACCAAGCGCTTCCGCAACTTATATGCATGCTTTTGGGTCCATGTTTTGTTACTTTGTTTAACTTTGTTGAAATGTTTTAGATTTGAAAACTCGTTACTTTTGTTGGAATGGTTTTATGTAAAATGGGTCGTATGTAAACGTTGTATGTTATGTCAAAACAGGGGGTATGTCCGTTTTACAAACGGGTCATGCCCAATTTTTGTAAAAATTTCTATTAAGTGTCAAAATTGTATTTCAATGTCCGAAAAATCTTGTTTATGTAATTAATCTATTATTTTGGAAAAGCGGTCCTTACATGATGACAACTTGAATGATCACCCATGTCCAATTCTTGCTAAATATTGATGTTTTCTTTTGATTTTGATTTGTATGCTGGATTCTTGTTAGAGGAATTAAAAGAAATGTGATACTAGTATGTTTGATGTTTATGCATGAATGATTCATGTTGATTAGAAGGAGGAATTTGATGAATTATGAATGAGATTAGAAGGATATGCATGAACTAGTTGTACACTATGCTTAGTAGGTAGTACACACATCATAAGTATGACGAAATTATGAAGAACATAGGATTAGGTCACTTGTAAGTGATTTACAAAGTAGTTATGAAGTGGGTTTTTGATGATATGAAAGAAGTAATGATATGCTTATGTTAATAATGTTGAAAATCATATTATGTGTAAGTATGTTTAAAGGAAAATTGGATAAGAAATGATGGATTAGCATGTTTTAAGGTTAAATGATAAACTTAATATGAGATCCGTGTGATAAAAAGGATTTGATGAATGATGAACAAGCTTACTATCTTGAGAATGATATGTGATAGTTGATGCTTGATAAGCGTCATGGAAGCTTGAGAAGGAAGCGGGTCAAACGGGACTAATGCGCAAGGGAAGCATATTCGGATGCTAGGTAAGTAAAGCTTACACCCCTTTTTTGTAGGATATTTATTCATGGTATAAATTAAGAGTATGATAAGTTAAATATATGAGGAATGATATTTCGGCAAGTTTCGATACGGGTCAGAACATGTGTCTATGATAAGAAACTAAGTTGAGGGAGAAAGGGGGTAAAAGGGTATTATGGTAATTTTGATTACGAGCTAACGATAGAATACTGTACATGGATGGGATAATGAATAATTACTATCCCATAAGGATGAAACGGTCTTTTAGACCAAACTGGTCAAATGTTGAAGATATCACCATTTGACGATGTCGACTAATGATTTTATTGTCAAGTATTATGAATTCACAGGGTGAATAGCGAAAGGATTTGTGTTGTTATTAACTAGCACTTTAGTGGATGAGGTATTAAAACGGGTCTTAGCTTTGACTCGAGCAAGATATGTATGATTAGAGTTATAGTTAAGTAGTAGGATTGGTTAAATATGCAATGAAGTCCTTTGTTGCAAAGGATGGAGCAAAGTTGACAAAAACGCCCTTGATAGGTATATCGGGCAAATGACCTTAAAAGTCATTTGGAAACGAGCTGTTCGATTAGAGTAATGCTTTGGTCAAGTATGAAAGCGAAGGGTATTGTTTTGTATGTCATAGACCATTTAATGCGTAAATACCCATAATGGGTCGAAATAAGCTTTTGAGCGAAAATGGGTTAAGAGGATGCAAGGCATCCGAGAATTTAATCTCTTATGACAGTCGTCGTTGAAATTATTGAGTTTATATGAAGTTGAGGTCAAATCAACAGATTGTTTTGATAAATGCATGACGGGTCGAATAATTCTTAAATGAATAATAAGCCGAAAACGTATAAGTCAAGAATTTCCTTAACCCGGATGTTGGATTTTAAGTTCACATGATAGAATGTTAATTTACAATCATGTAGGAAGAAACGGGAGGTTAAACGGGTAAACGGTTTAAAAGTTATGCGAGTTTTAGTGCGTATGAACGACGAAAACAACACAGCAAGAAAACTGATTTTCGAGAGGCCGTAGCCTACGCCCTAATGGGCCGTCGCCTACGCCCCCTGGAAAGTCAGTTTTTGCTGACGGGTTATTTTGCTGCCTACGGAGGTTTTTGGCTACGTGTAAATGCAATGGCCGTCGCCTACGCCCCCTAGGGCCGTCGCCGACGCCCTCCCCATGTCCTAAAAGCTGAAATTTTGTTATTTATGTGATTTATGCATCGTAGACTTCGGTATATTATCCGTGGACTACAGTGGGCCTCCCAAACATGATTTTTGTCGTTCCTTTGATGTATATGGGCTATAAATCTAAGTCCAAGTCCCATGTGATTAATGTTTGAGTATGTAAGAGATATGCAAGATATTGAACGTGTACATAGGAACGTATGTACGTATGTAGATGTGTATTTATGTATATATGAAGGTACGTATGAGTGTATGCATGTATGTAGAGACATAGTGTCACACCCCAACCGATGGCGGAAACATCGGGATGAGACGAAGTGTGTAGATTGCTCAAAACATCATAACACTATGTGACAATAATTAATTTAAATTCAAATTTCATTTCAAAACTAAATGTCATACATAATTCAAAAGGAAATAACAACTTTGTTTCATAACATAACATAACAAACAAAATGATAGATTAATCTAGGTGTGTATCTAGTCCACCCTAAACTTGTTTCATGAATCATCCATACTTCAATAATCAACCTGCAACATGTATTAAAATAGAGTTTCAATGCAAAAGCAAAGAGCGAGTATACAAGTTTGTTTACATAGCATAATAGAATAAAAACTCATATCCAACATGAACATAACAAAATAGTTTCAACGTGCTAGTTTACGTAGTCCAAGTGATAGCCCAAGTTTCCCAATGCGTTTAAAGTACCTAACCCAAAGTTTAACGGGAGGTTGTTATGTCTCCTCCTAACAATACCCCAAAGACTAACGGGGAGGTGCATTACTCCTATAGCGCTACTATTGTTAAGGCGGAACTACACACAAGAATTAAACGTTCACATTGCACAAAAGTCTCAAGATTCACAAGTTTCATGTTTCATGTTTAAATGGATAGAGTAAGTTTCAAATAAGTTTCAAGTGTCGTGTGCGTTTAATATAGAATACATGTTGCACCCAAAGTGTTAAAAGTAGAAATGGGTTCGAGTATACTCACGGTTTACAAGTGGTGACTTGAAGTTCCGAGAGCAAGTTTGTAGATGAGTTAGTTTGGAGCACCTTGTCCTTCTACACAAGGAAACGTAGGTGTGTGAGTTTGGCGTATACGGAAGATTATAGATTCGGAGTTTTTAAAATATAAAGAAAGTAACATAGGTGAAAATAATCATCTTGTACACATAACTCTTGTTCTTGACACTATTGAAACTCAAAAGAGTTGGTATGATTTCATGGATTCTAAGATCCATTAGAGTCGTAACAAGGGCATGGTCATAGATGATGTAACGTCCACTTAACAAATAACTATTAAGTCATCATCAAGTCTTAGTTACTTAGATGTATATGTATAGAATAACTTAGATATTATATAGTTTTACAAGTCTTAAGATTCAAGCATGAGGTAGGAGATTAATGTCTCCATTTAGGCACCTCTATTGTTCACCACTACACTTGTTGTTATAAACAACAAGGAGGGTCATGAACATACAAGTATCAAAGTATTAACAACAACTAATCTATAGTAAAACATCAAGTAATGAGTGGATTCTTATGAAGGATAGCCCAAGCTAATCCAACCATCACACATTCAACAAGTTTCACACTTGAACATTACTTGTGGGTAAAACCCTAATTAAAACAGAAGGTTTATGAGGTTTTAACCTCTGATTTAGATGTCTCAACCATGTTTTTAAGCTTAACCAACCATGAGAGGGGTTGTAAGCATTAGGACATTGGTTTGAGATGTGTTTCACACAAGTTAGATGAAGTTTGCATAAGTTTGAAACAAAACAGAAAGTTTTAGTCCATTTTAGGGCAAATCCAAGCCTGATTCTTCCAAGGAAAAACCAAGGATTCAAACCCAAGGAAATAACAAAGCAATAGGAAGAAGAACCAAGTGATTTGGTTGAGAAATGAGCAAGTTACACTCACTTTAGTAAAGCTTCACGAATCTGTCCAAAACTCAGATTCTCAGCTGATTAGAGAGCAATTTAGTGAAGATTTAGGAGTTGTGAAAGTGTAAAGAGGGTTGGAGAAGGTGGGTATTTATAATGGAAGAGATTAGAGGTGATTGGAGGTGATTAGAGGTGGATTAAAGGTGATTGGGTGAGGTTGGTTAATGGGATTTCGTGCATAAGCAGCTCAAGAAACACAATCTGCCGAAAACAGGGGCTCGCGTAGCGCGAGCATCAAGCCCCATACCCGTCGCGCTACGCGACGGGGTCCACTTTTCTGGATTAAGTTTGAAAAATGACAATTTGGCCCCTGTAGTTCATAGTTTAGGGTTTTTAAGAGTTTTAGGGGATGTTCTTGTCATATAAGCATTGTTTAAGGGCAAGACAAGTATGATTATCATAAACCAAGTATAATTGAGTGCATGAATGTCGAAATTAAGTATCGTTCTCGTTCAAAACACGTTCAATGCATAAGTTTAGTTTAATTATAAGTTTCGCACATAGTTTCCAAGAATCACGATTAAACATAGACTGATTCACCAAATCGAACATACGAGTGTACATAGAATGCGTTTAACATAGATGTAACAAAATATAAGCTTCATTAATGATCCAAGTCTCGATTTGATAAATATTACATGGAAAGAAACGATTACAAGAATACAAAGTTTCCAAAAATAGAATTACGAATCAAACTTTCTATAAATGGAAAGTACAAAATAGCCGGGCGTTGCAGTCTCCCCTCCTTTAGGAAATTTCGTCCCGAAATTTAGGAAGACGTAGGGAAAAGATGAGGATACTTTGACTTCATATCCTTTTTGAGTTCCCAAGTAAATTCAGCGCCACGTTTTCCTTCCCATCTAACCTTGACGATAGGAATCTTGCTGCGCCTTAATAGCTTGACTTCTTGCTCAACGATTTCCACTGGTTTTTCCACAAAATGCATAGTATCGTTGATTTGAAGATCTTCGAGAGGAACTTGAAGTCCTTCATCAGCGAGGCATTTCTTTAGGTTCGAGACGTGGAACGTTGGATGAACGTTGCTGAGCTCTTGGGGTAAGTCGAGTCGATAAGCCACCTTACCAATCCTTTCGAGTACCTTGAAAGGACCGACATAACGAGGGGCAAGTTTTCCCTTTTTACCAAAACGAACCACTCCTTTCCAAGGAGATACTTTGAGTAGGACATGGTCCCCAACGTTGAACTCCATTGGTTTTCGTCCCTTGTTAGCATAGCTCTTTTGACGATTTCGAGCCTTGAGTAGATTGTCACGGATTTGGAGAATCTTATCCGTTGCCTCTTGTATGATCTCAGGGCCAGAAAAATGCTTATCACCAATCTCGTGCCAGCTTAAAGGAGATCGGCATTTGCGACCATACAATGCCTCGAAAGGAGCCATCTGAATACTAGAGTGGTAGCTATTGTTGTACGAGAACTCGATCAAAGGTAAATGCACATCCCAACTACCACCAAAGTCGATGACACAAGAACGGAGCATGTCCTCTAGGGTTTGGATAGTACGTTCAGTCTGTCCATCCATTTGAGGATGAAAGGCCGTACTGAGATTTAAATGAGTACCCATAGCGGACTGAAAAGTTTGCTAGAGACGCGAAGTGAATCGACCATCACGATCAGAAATGATGTCGAGAGGAACACCATGATGGCGTATGACTTCATTGGTATAGATACGAGCAAGTCGTTCAACCTTGAAATCCTCACGAATGGGAATGAATTGTGCGGACTTGGTCAAACGATCAATGACCACCGAAATACTATCGTAACCAGCAGGTGTACGAGGAAGTTTAGTTATGAAGTCCATCGCAATGCTATCCCATTTCCAAACAGGGATCTCAGGTTGTTCGAGTAGACCAGAAGGTCGTTGATGCTCGGCTTTGACTTTCGAACAGGTAAGACACTTGGAAACGTACACAGCAATGTCTCTCTTCATACCAGGCCACCAATAGGATGTACGTAGATTATGGTACATCTTGTCGGCGCCAGGATGAATTGAGTACCTAGATTTGTGTGCTTCGTTCATGATAAGGTCACGAAGATTGTCGCGATCTGGGATCCAAACGCGATCACAACAATAGAGAAGACCATCAGGTTTCGAAACGAGTTGACTTTCAGAAGCTCCACGTATTTCTACAGCCATGGAACCTTCATTGATAGACGAGTATTGCGCTTCACGAATACGATTGTGAAGATCGCTCGAGATATGAAAACAACGAATGACATCTACATGAGCTTTACGACTAAGTGCATCGGCCACGACATTCGCCTTACCAGGATGGTAGCGAATCTCGCAATCGTAGTCGTTAAGTAATTCCACCCAACGTCGCTGTCGCATATTGAGTTCTTTTTGGTCAAAGATGTGTTGTAGGCTCTTATGGTCAGTGAAAACCACACATTTAGTACCATATAGGTAGTGTCGCCAAATCTTTAACGCAAAAACAACTGCGCCAAGTTCGAGGTCGTGGGTAGTATAATTTTTCTCATGTATTTTGAGTTGGTGAGAGGCGTAAGCGATGACCTTGTCTCGTTGCATGAGGACGCAACCAAGACCACGATTCGAGGCATCACAATACACCACGAAATCATCATTCCCATCAGGGAGAGCGAGAATAGGAGCGTTGCAAAGCAACTCCTTGAGAGTTTGAAAAGATTCCTCTTGTTCAGGACCCCAAACAAAAGGTTTCTCTTTTTGAGTCAACGAGGTGAGAGGAACGGCGATCTTTGAAAAGTTCGAGATGAATCGACGGTAGTAACCCGCCAATCCTAAGAAAGAACGGATTTCAGAAGGAGATTTAGGCGCGGTCCAATTCTTCACAACTTCGATTTTTGCAGGGTCGACATGGATTCCTTTTTCACTAACAACGTGTCCAAGGAATTGAACTTCTTTGATCCAAAACTCGCATTTAGAAAACTTAGCGTATAAACGTTCACCACGCAAAAGTTCGAGTATAAGACGAAGATGACGCTCATGATTGGCTCGAGATTTAGAATAAATGAGGATATCGTCAATAAAGACGATCACGAAGCGATCCAAGTAAGGTTTACAAACACGATTCATGAGGTCCATGAACACAGCGGGTGCGTTGGTTAAGCCAAAAGGCATAACCACGAACTCATAATGTCCATAGCGAGTACGAAAAGCGGTTTTGGGAACGTCCTCTTCGAGGACTCGAAGTTGGTGATAACCAGAACGAAGATCGATTTTGGAGAAACAGGTAGCGCCTTGGAGTTGATCAAAGAGGTCGTCGATACGCGGAAGAGGGTAACGATTCTTGACGGTGAGTTTGTTGAGCTCACGATAATCGATACACATGCGAAAGGAACCATCTTTCTTTTTAACGAAGAGCACGGGAGCACCCCAAGGAGAGGTACTTGGACGAATGAAACCCTTCTCGAGGAGTTCTTGAAGTTGCGAAGATAATTCTTGCATCTCGGAAGGTGCAAGACGATAAGGAGCCTTGGCCACAGGAGTTGCGCCAGGTACGAGATCAATACGAAAATCAACGGATCGAGGAGGAGGAGGACCGGGCAAATCTTCAGGGAAGACGTCAGGGAAGTCGCGCACCACTGAAACATCACTTAGGCTCTTTCCCTTGCCTTTTTCTTCCACAACGTGGGCTAAAAAGGCAAAGTACTGTTTGCGTAAGTACTTGTTTGCTTGTGTGCAGGACATCAACTTTAGTCCCCTTGAAGGTCGGTCTCCATAGACGTGTAAAACATCACCAGAGGGAAGAGGCAAGCGAACGAATTTCTCGTGACAAGCGATTTCAGCATGATTCTTTTGAAGCCAATCCATGCCTATGATGACGTCGAAACTACCCAGTTGCATGGGTATGAGATCGATAGAGAAAACGTGCTCGTTAAGAATGAGACGACAATCGAGGAGAATGGAATCGACTAGGATAGACTTGCGATTGGCGACTTCAACGGAAAACGACTTAGGTAGCTTAGAGCGCGTGCAATTCAACAATGATTCGAATTCTAGGGACACAAAGCTTTTGTCCGCACCAGTATCAAATAGTATCGAAGCATAAAGATGGTTAACAAGAAACGTACCGTTAACGACATCATTGTCGTTGCGTGCTTGATTTGCGTTTAGGTTGAAGACGCGTCCACGAGGAGGCTGCTGCTGCTCTAGGATCCATTGAGGGCATTGGGGACGAAGATGATTAACATCCCCACATTTGAAACATGCCCTAGCGGGTCTTGCGTTTTGGGGAGCAGGTGGAGCTTGTTGAGCTTGTTGAGCTGGTTGCGCGGGCTGAACTGGTTGAGCTGGCTGCCCTTGGCGACAATAGTTGATGGTATGACCATAACGGTTGCAATTTTCACAACGAAGACACCTAGCATTAGCGGGATGATGGAAGTTACAAGTGGCACACTTGGGGTGAATCCCAGTGTACGGCTTGGGGGCATCAACAGGAGCAACATGATTTGGGTTAACAGGCGACACAATCGCGTTACAAACGGGGTTTGATTGCTTTCGCTTCTTTCCCCTATTATTATTCGATTGTTGGGTAATTTGATGGGCTGGCTTAGAAGAAACGGGGTTTGCGGCTTGCTTATCGCGAACGCGATTGTTGTTCAAAGACGCGGCCAAACGGTAAATGTCTTCGATGCTATCGAGTTTGGCTGCCTCGATTGTGTCACGCATACTAGGGGGTAAACCATTGATATACTTGCTTTTCTTGCGATCAGGGGTTGAAACAAGGTGAGGGACAATGAAACTAAGTTGCTTGAAACGGGTGGTGTAAGCTAGGTTGTCATCACCAATCTGTTTTAATACCCAGAATTCTTCCTCTAACTTTCTTTGCTCATGCGGCGGACAAAACTCATCCATCATTAGGGCCTTAGTCTCCTCCCAGGTCAACGCATAAGCCAGCTCGTTCGAACGTATGTTTCTTTCATTCGACCACCACTCGAGAGCTCGGGCTTGGAATACCCCAGTCGCGCTGCGCGTCTTGAGCTCGTCAGGGCAATCGCTATTGATGAATGTGACCTCTATGCTGTCAAACCACTCAAGCATAGCGGTCACCCCATCATTGCCAGTAAATGGCTTGGGATTGCACGAAGAAAAGTGCTTAAAGTTGAACGAGGCGGGTTTGCGTATCTCGACCTTAGAGTCGACGGAAGAGTGAGGAGTTTCAGAGGCACGAATCTCGGAAATGACCTTTGGAACGACACGCGCAAATTGATCGGCCATGAAAGCCATCATCTTCTTGGTGGAGCGAGACTTTGACTTCTTAGACGCGTTGGAGAGACGAGAAGACATCTAAGATTTAAAGAACGAAATGAGTGAGACTTGGTCATAATGTTTGTTTATGAAAACGAAATTGATCACATAGCATAAAGAGTCACATAGCATAAAGGTTCAAGTTGATTTTCATAGCATAAAAGTTTAAACGTTCATATAGCATAGTCATGAATTCCACATAGCATAACATGAATAAACGAAAGCATTGTAAATTTAGTTTGTTCACGAGGGATTATTATTGTTTGTGATTGCGATAACGTGCGAAATGTTTAAAACGACATTTTGAAATGAACGAACGTTCAAGTATAAAAATCATATATAAATTGAGATACATAAAAGAGAGGCTCAATAAAACATTGGAGTGTTTCGGGTAGAGAAACGTCGACTATTCCAAAGTGGGTCGAAAGTTCTTTCGAATTAGAGATATTGTGCTTTGGCCTATAAGTAAGATACTCTCGTCGAGAAGCGATTAACGGTATCTTACCCTTCCGGTTACTACACATCTCTAAATGATTGAAACATTCGGGACTTTGGCGAGAATAAAAATCAAGGAATGGGACTTAATCGACAAGATGCGGGTTTCACCCCTAACTTGACGATTTCGTACCCTAAATGTGGTTGGTACTCGTCGGCCAAAATAAATTTTGACACTATGACGAGGGTCCACTAGAGTTGAAATGGAAATTTCCATTAAGTTGTGGATGTCACTCCTAGCTTAATGGTGAAATTTCGTGCAAAAATAGATTAAAGGTAGAGTGAGAGTCGTTTACCAAATTGTGGGTTTCACGCCTATTTTGGTAAAGTTGTCTCGTTGATGTTACAAGAGTATGAAATAACATAAGTGTATTCGTGTTAGCCTTAGGAAAGGCGCATAAGTTTAATAACAAGAAGTGTAGCTAGGAAGCATGCATGGTAGAGTACAAAAGTTTTAAACAACAAATAAGAGACAAAGTTCCTAAAACTATAGATTAGGGCAAAAGCATGGCAATTTTCCTAATTCCCTATAGTTATAGCTCTGATACCAATCTGTCACACCCCAACCGATGGCGGAAACATCGGGATGAGACGAAGTGTGTAGATTGCTCAAAACGTCATAACACTATGTGACAATAATTAATTTAAATTCAAATTTCATTTCAAAACTAAATGTCATACATAATTCAAAAGGAAATAACAACTTTGTTTCATAACATAACATAACAAACAAAATGATAGATTAATCTAGGTGTGTATCTAGTCCACCCTAAACTTGTTTCATGAATCATCCATACTTCAATAATCAACCTGCAACATGTATTAAAATAGAGTTTCAATGCAAAAGCAAAGAGCGAGTATACAAGTTTGTTTACATAGCATAATAGAATAAAAACTCATATCCAACATGAACATAACAAAATAGTTTCAACGTGCTAGTTTACGTAGTCCAAGTGATAGCCCAAGTTTCCCAATGCGTTTAAAGTACCTAACCCAAAGTTTAACGGGAGGTTGTTATGTCTCCTCCTAACAATACCCCAAAGACTAACGGGGAGGTGCATTACTCCTATAGCGCTACTATTGTTAAGGCGGAACTACACACAAGAATTAAACGTTCACATTGCACAAAAGTCTCAAGATTCACAAGTTTCATGTTTCATGTTTAAATGGATAGAGTAAGTTTCAAATAAGTTTCAAGTGTCGTGTGCGTTTAATATAGAATACATGTTGCACCCAAAGTGTTAAAAGTAGAAATGGGTTCGAGTATACTCACGGTTTACAAGTGGTGACTTGAAGTTCCGAGAGCAAGTTTGTAGATGAGTTAGTTTGGAGCACCTTGTCCTTCTACACAAGGAAACGTAGGTGTGTGAGTTTGGCGTATACGGAAGATTATAGATTCGGAGTTTTTAAAATATAAAGAAAGTAACATAGGTGAAAATAATCATCTTGTACACATAACTCTTGTTCTTGACACTATTGAAACTCAAAAGAGTTGGTATGATTTCATGGATTCTAAGATCCATTAGAGTCGTAACAAGGGCATGGTCATAGATGATGTAACGTCCACTTAACAAATAACTATTAAGTCATCATCAAGTCTTGGTTACTTAGATGTATATGTATAGAATAACTTAGATATTATATAGTTTTACAAGTCTTAAGATTCAAGCATGAGGTAGGAGATTAATGTCTCCATTTAGGCACCTCTATTGTTCACCACTACACTTGTTGTTATAAACAACAAGGAGGGTCATGAACATACAAGTATCAAAGTATTAACAACAACTAATCTATAGTAAAACATCAAGTAATGAGTGGATTCTTATGAAGGATAGCCCAAGCTAATCCAACCATCACACATTCAACAAGTTTCACACTTGAACATTACTTGTGGGTAAAACCCTAATTAAAACAGAAGGTTTATGAGGTTTTAACCTCTGATTTAGATGTCTCAACCATGTTTTTAAGCTTAACCAACCATGAGAGGGGTTGTAAGCATTAGGACATTGGTTTGAGATGTGTTTCACACAAGTTAGATGAAGTTTGCATAAGTTTGAAACAAAACAGAAAGTTTTAGTCCATTTTAGGGCAAATCCAAGCCTGATTCTTCCAAGGAAAAACCAAGGATTCAAACCCAAGGAAATAACAAAGCAATAGGAAGAAGAACCAAGTGATTTGGTTGAGAAATGAGCAAGTTACACTCACTTTAGTAAAGCTTCACGAATCTGTCCGAAACTCAGATTCTCAGCTGATTAGAGAGCAATTTAGTGAAGATTTAGGAGTTGTGAAAGTGTAAAGAGGGTTGGAGAAGGTGGGTATTTATAATGGAAGAGATTAGAGGTGATTGGAGGTGATTAGAGGTGGATTAAAGGTGATTGGGTGAGGTTGGTTAATGGGATTTCGTGCATAAGCAGCTCAAGAAACACAATCTGCCGAAAACAGGGGCTCGCGTAGCGCGAGCATCAAGCCCCATACCCGTCGCGCTACGCGACGGGGTCCAATTTTCTGGATTAAGTTTGAAAAATGACAATTTGGCCCCTGTAGTTCATAGTTCAGGGTTTTTAAGAGTTTTAGGGGATGTTCTTGTCATATAAGCATTGTTTAAGGGCAAGACAAGTATGATTATCATAAACCAAGTATAATTGAGTGCATGAATGTCGAAATTAAGTATCGTTCTCGTTCAAAACACGTTCAATGCATAAGTTTAGTTTAATTATAAGTTTCGCACATAGTTTCCAAGAATCACGATTAAACATAGACTGATTCACCAAATCGAACATACGAGTGTACATAGAATGCGTTTAACATAGATGTAACAAAATATAAGCTTCATTAATGATCCAAGTCTCGATTTGATAAAGATTACAAGGAAAGAAACGATTACAAGAATACAAAGTTTCCAAAAATAGAATTACGAATCAAACTTTCTATAAATGGAAAGTACAAAATAGCCGGGCGTTGCACATAGGAATATATGTACGTATGTAGTTGTGTATTTATGTATTGTCACACCCCGATTTCCACGTGTCTCACCGGTGGGCCCGGTGGGGGATTACCGTGACGATGTTGGCAACAATATAGTCAAACCACACAATTATATAATCCACAGCGGAAGCTTAAGATAAATATATAAACTTCAACCTCTGATTGTAATATCAAATGTATTACAGAAGTTGAATAAATCCATAGCGGATCAAAATGGATAAAAATTGTTCATTCAGATACGGCATCGAGTTTGCGAGACTATTCGTGATGCTTAGGCAGCTAATACCAGCCAATTTCGTCTAGCACCTGCACTTAATCTTTTTGGGGAAAATACGTCAGTTTACACTGGTAAATACATTCAACTGACACATTTGAAAATGTTTATTAAAATTGATTTGAATGCACAAGGCACAAACTCTTTTATAACTTGGGAAAATTATAATAAAATCTTGTGAACGTTTTACATGTTCTTTTATGCGTTCAGTAGCCCGGGTCGTGCCGGGTTAAAGATTTATAGACACACCACGTTTGCGTAAAACCGTAGTATAAAAACCAACGGCTACGTCTTTTAATTTAATGTCGACACTTTATACCGGGTGTACGCCTACACCGGGATGTCGATGGTCGTGGCCATTTCGTAAAATGATGCCAAGGATATCCGGGACAACGGTCATTAAACCCCCCCAAAGGCTTATAAGCAACAAAACTGTTTAAATGAGCCGATCATATTATTTAATTAACCACCTAAGCGATGGAAGAATATAATGCTCAATCAAGCGGTATTAATATACCGTAACCCAAGCCCATATAGGGGAAATAAGTTAAAGTATTTACCTTTGCAAGTATATTTCCTTAATTTGGATTAAATCACCGATAGCTTTTACTGGGGCTCCTAATCTAGAACGAAGGTTTTAATTAACCTCTTAGAATCCTAACGGGTCGTTATATTGGCCGTAGCCTAGACCGGTTGGTTCCGATATATATAGATATGGTTTAATCGCGCAAAAAGGCGAAAACCGAGAATGGAGTGTGATTCTGACCCAACAAGTTCAGAGACTTGTTTTATATGGGTTAATGGTTCACACTCTGGATTTTGGGGTTCAAATAATATAATTTGACCCGTATCGGCTAATTTATGAAAACTTGTTTCATAAGCCGCACCGTGCGCGCAATAGGCGAAACGGTTAACCATGAGAGTCGCACGCTTATTTCCTAAGTCAATATGCCTTAAATGGGTTGTGGTATCAGTAGGATACCTTCCGTGACGCCCGTAACGAGTTTAAGTTAATATTATGCCCCGTAGGGGCTTTTCGGTCATTTTAAAGACTTTTAAAAGGGCTTTTCGAGTTCTACAGGAAATCTGAGTTTCCCGAACAGCTTATAAAGCTTAAAATACTTTATTTATTATTTAAAACCAGTAGCAACTAGAATCGGGTCAAAAGACCTTGTAGAACTCATGTTTTGGCCGAAAAGGGCATATTCGGTATTTACCGAACCGTAGCCATAACCGCAGGTTATGAGCGAGGTAAAAATTATTAAAAATCTTTAAAATTCCCAAAATATTATTTTAATACAGTGGGTAAAAGTTTTGGTGACGAAATCTTGGTTTAGATAGGTGTTATGCTAATTGCGCCGTTTATTACAAAAGTTTATTTAAATTGCGCTAATTAGCATAACTCTCATTCTAGACCTCGGATTGACGTGAAACTTTAAGGACATGCTTATAATTTAATAAGCAAGGATCTGGTCCGTTCACGTGTCCGAAATACTCGTTTAAATTTCAAAAGGCCGTTACGGTCAACTTTTAGGCGAATGACGGAAATGCGCAAAAGACTCGGATAACTCATGAACCGATCACAGAGGTTTATACCAACATGTGACCTGGTCCTAAGAGAGTCCTAAGGTATATCTATACCTCACTAAAACGGGTCAGAACTGAAGTCAAAGCAAAAGTCAAACTTTTGCGACATTCGGCTCCGAACCGGGTCAATATAGCAAATGATCGATTCAAACGAGCGCAAACAAGTTTATATACTTAATATCATGTTTTACAAGTGTCAAAACAGGTTTCATAACCTATACATTACAGATTATGCATAAATCGCTAAAATAGCTTTCTGTTGACTTTTTAACCGCACGTTTGACTCGATTTTTGACATAGTTAGAGTGGTGATCAGGGGGAACCTTTTTAGAGGTTTATTACCCACATAAATACCAACTTATAACCACTTTTGATTCGTCATAAGACTGAACCATCACTGAGTTATTTTAAAGTCAAACCGTATTTACGACGGTTTGGTTCTTAGCCATTTACTAAGGAAATGTGAAACCACAAAGGGTTAGATCACTTACAGAAGTTGAGGGAAGACTTAAGAACTCAGAGGGATGCTTGAGAGCTTCTTAGAATGATCAGTAATTGTGTTTTGAGTTGTGTGAATGTTGTAACCACAATATGGCCTTTTATAGTGAAAAATGAACCTCAAGATCATTCCACATTGGCCTATACTGATCATGGATCATGGGCAGGTGTCCCTAAGGTGTATGGGTCGAGTAGGGGGCGCCCATGCTTCATTAATTGAAGATTTGATCGTTCACAAGCTCAAAAGGCAAGTCTGTCCAAACATTCTGCATCTGGGCGTCTAATGCGGCCCGCATGGAAGTTCCATGCGTTTATAATGCGGGCCGCCTGGGATTTAAATACCAGGCGAGTAAAAGAGGAGGCTCGCGGCCCGCCTCAACTTAACCAAACATGCAATGCGGGTCGCGTGGGGCCTGTTTTTCAGATTTTTAAAATCTTTTGAAATGATTACGAAATCCTGGTAATTAATAACGAAATCTTTCGTAATGATTCACCTGACCTTTCGGGTTCGAAGGGGTAACTTTGCGGTTTGGCCCTCGGTTATTTACCGATAGGGGCCTCGTGTTATTTACCCGCGTTGTTAAGTCCCCGGTTAGTTTATTAATTATTCAGAAAGCCTTAACTTTCATTATTGACGCTTTTAACCCTTCTCATACGAATTCGAGTATAACTCTCTCGTTTTAAGACGGAACTTCGCGGAATTTATACAGTATATTCTAGTGAGTGTATAATACTGTTATGAAGTCTTGGGAACGTTAAAGGGTCACTCAGAGGTATAATTAAACATGTTGACACAGTTAACCCCTGTAGTTCGTAATCTCTCACTTTCTTCCGCGTTTCGCTTCCGTACGATCTATGATTTATTCGTTTGAAGGTTCAAGCGTTATTTAGGGTTACTATACAGTATATTTACCCTTGTTGACATTTATAACCCTCGAATTTATATACTTTCAAGGTTTGTCAAAATTAGTCCTTTGTTTATTATGGATGCCACGTGTAATCAATTGACACGTGTTAACACATCATTGGACACAAAAATTCGAGGTGTTACATCCTCACCCCCTTAAAATAAATCTCGACCCGAGATTTACTCAAATAAATAGGGGTACTTTTCTTTCATTGTAGCTTCGACTTCCCACGTATATTCAGGACCTCTACGAGCATCCCATTTGACTTTTACAATCGGTACGTGCTTTCTGCGAAGCTTCTTCACCTGTCGATCTTCAATCGACAAAGGTTTTTCTATAAATTTTAAGCTCTCATCTATATGCACATCTGTGTGTGGAATCACCAATGATTCATCGGCGAAGCACTTTTTGAGATTGCAGATGTGGAACACATTGTGAATTCCATTGAGCTCTTCAGGAAAGTTTAACTTATAGGCAACTGATCCGATACGTTCAATGACCTCAAACGGTCCTATGTATCTCGGACTCAGCTTGCCCTTCTTGCCGAAACGCATCACCCCCTTCCAGGGTGACACCTTAAGCAATACTTTTTCACCTACTTCGAAGTGAAAATCCTTACGCTTTGGATCAGCGTAGCTCTTCTGCCTATCGCGGGCAGCCTTGAGACGTTCCCGGATCTGGACAATCTTTCCGTCGTCTGGAAAACAATCTCTGGTCCCGATAATTGGACCTCTCCTACTTCCGCCCAACAAACAGGCGATCTACATTTCCTACCATATAATGCCTCAAAAGGCGCAGCCTTTATGCTGGTGTGGTAGCTATTATTGTAGGAGAATTCGATCAGGGGTAGGTGTTTATCCCAGTTACCACCTAAATCGATCGCACATGCACGAAGCATGTCTTCTAGTGTTTGGATAGTACGCTCACTTTGACCGTCCGTCTGTGGATGGTAAGCCGTACTAAAGTTTAAACGCGTGCCCAAAGATTGCTGGAAACTTTTCCAGAAGTGAGATGTGTATCTAGTATCCCTGTCGGAGGTAATAGACACAGGTATGCCATGTAAGGCTACAATCTTATCAACATAAAGTTGGGCTAACATATCGGAGCTATACGTCTCCTTAATGGGTAGAAAATGAGCTGATTTTGTCAGCCTATCGACTATGACCCATATTGTATCATTTCCTTTCCTGGTTTTGGGTAACTTGGTTATGAAGTCCATAGTTACGCATTCCCACTTCCACTCGGGAAGTTCAGGCTGTTGTAGCAAGCCAGACGGCTTTTGGTGCTCGGCTTTGACTTGAGCACAAGTCAAGCACTTTGCTACATGGGCGGCTACAGACTTTTTCAAGCCTATCCACCAATAATTCGCCTTCAAATCTTGGTACATTTTGTCTGCACCAGGATGGACTGAGTATTTGGAACTATGGGCTTCCTGGAGAACAACATCTCGTAGTCCTCCATAAATCGGAACCCATATACGTCCGTTCAGCCTCAAGATCCCATCCTTGCTAAGAGTCAACTGCTCCTCAGTTACTCCTAGCTTTTCATTTGGATAATTAGCTTCCAACACAGCCTCTCGCTGTGCAGCCAAAATCCTTTCAATTAAATTGTTCTTGACCTCAATGCTCTTGGCATTGATTCGAATAGGTTTTACCCTTTCTTTTCTGCTCAAGGCATCGGCGACCACATTCGCCTTGCCGGGATGGTACCTGATCTCACAGTCATAATCATTCAGGGTCTCCATCCAACGGCGCTGTCTCATGTTCAACTCTTTCTGGTTGAACAGGTGCTGGAGGCTTTTGTGATCAGAATAAATCACAAATTTAATACCATAAAGGTAGTGCCTCCACAACTTTAGTGCAAATACAACGGCACCCAACTCCAAATCATGGGTGGTGTAATTCTTTTCGTGCACCTTTAATTGCCTTGAAGCATAGGCAATCACCTTGCCCTTCTGCATAAGCACACACCCCATGCCCGTGTGTGATGCATCGCAGTAAACTACGAATTCATATGTACCTTCTGGCAATGTCAGCACAGGTGCGTTGCTTAGCTTTTGCTTCAGTATTTCGAAGGACTCTTGCTGCTTCGGGCCCCAAATGTACTTTTCTTTCTTCTTGGTCAAGGAAGTCAAGGGCGCAGCAATCCTCGAGAAATTTTCAATAAATCTCCGGTAGTATCCTGCTAACCCCAGGAAGCTACGGATTTCGGTAGGCGTCTTTGGCTCTTGCCAGTTCATGACCGCCTCTACCTTAGCGGGATCCACTTGGATACCACGCTTGCTCACAACGTGACCTAAAAATTGAACCTCTCGTAGCCAGAATTCACATTTCGAGAATTTGGCGTATAGTTTCTCACGCTGTAGTAATTCGAGAATGCAACGGAGGTGCTTCTCGTGGTCAGCTTGATTCTTGGAATAGATAAGGATATCGTCGATGAAGACTATGACGAATTTGTCCAAGTACGGCTTGCAAACGCGATTCATGAGATCCATGAACGCAGCCGGTGCATTTGTGAGCCCAAAAGGCATCACTAGGAACTCGTAATGACCATAGCGAGTCCTAAATGCTGTCTTATGTATATCTTCATCTCTCACCCTTAGTTGATGATAGCCCGACCTCAAGTTGATCTTGGAGAAGTAGCTTGCTCCTTGCAGCTGATCGAATAGATCATCGATCCTTGGTAAAGGATATCTATTCTTTATGGTAACTTTATTTAGCTCTCGGTAGTCGATGCACAACCGCATCGATTCGTCCTTCTTCTTTACAAATAGGACAGGAGCTCCCCAGGGAGATGAACTAGGTCTGATAAAACCTTTCGCCAGCAGTTCATCCAACTGGGTCCTCAGTTCTTTCATTTCCGTCGGAGCTAATCTGTAAGGTGCTCTCGCTATCGGAGCCGCTCCAGGAATGATGTCTATTCTGAACTCCACTTGTCTATCTGGTGGCAAACCAGGTAGTTCTTCGGGAAAAACCTCGGGATATTCAGAAATGACAGGAAGATCCTCTATCTTCGGCTTAGGTTCTTCTATTATCACCTGAGCCATGTAAATTACACAGCCTCTGTTCAAACACCTTGAAGCTTTCAGCATAGATACGTCTTCGGGCAATCCGTAATGCGTATCCCCTCGAATGGTAAGAGATTCACCACTCGGAGTCTTTAAAACTATCTGTCTTTTGCCGCAAATGATTTGGGCCTGATTACGGGATAACCAGTCCATGCCTAGCACAATGTCAAAACCCGCTAATTTGAAGGGAAGTAGAGATAAAGGAAAAGAATGGTTCCTAATGGACATTTCACATCCTTCTAGAACAGTTGAGACGGTTTCTATCGTGCCGTCCGCTAACTCTACTTCGTATTTCGCATCAAGGGTTTTGATAGGCATATTTAGTAGTTGGCAAAATTTCTGGTCTACAAAGGATTTATCAGCGCCAGAATCGAATAGTACTCTTGCAAATATATTATTTACGAGAAAAGTACCTGTAAGCACATTGTCGTCCTTAACCGCTTCCTTTGCATCCATGCGAAAAACTCTCGCATTTGACTTCTTTGACTCTTCCGCCTTCTTGGCATACTTAGGGCAGTTACTCTTGATATGCCCCTTTTCGTTGCAACCATAGCAAGTTGCATCCTTGATCTTTTTGCACTCCACAGTCTTATGATCCTTGGACTTGCATAGTCCACAGGAAGGAGTCTTTGATTGCGACTGTGAGTTCGATGCAAATCTGCATTTCCCAGAGTGGGGTTTCTTGCATATCTTGCAGTTGGGCCTTTCACCAGTTTGCCCATCCTTCTTTGCCTCCGACCCTCTTTTGCCTTCACCGTTTCCACGGTGCTTCTTCCCTGATCTTCGTGAGGTATCATCCTCACGTTTTCTCTTCTCAGCCTCCTTGTTCCTTAGTGTCCTTAGACGGACAGCGTCCAAGGTGAGAGACAAGGAGAGGTCAGTAACTGACCTGAAGGTCGTCGGCCGAGATGCCTTTACGCTAGCCTTTATTGCAGGCTCTAATCCCCCAATGAAACGGGCGATTCTTCTGGGTTCTGGCGTCACAAGGTATGGAACTAGACGAGACATGGTATTGAAACTCGTCAAATACGCCTGGCAGTCCAGGTTCGTCATCACCAGTGACACAAAGTCAGCCTCGATCTTCTCAACCTCATGCTGAGGGCAGTAGTTTTCTTTAATGAGAGCAATAAATTCCTCCCATGTCATCTTCTACAAAGCAGACTTACCAGATGCCTGCACCAACGCCCTCCACCATGCCAGGGCCTCGCCCTTAAATGACTGGGACACATATTTCACCACATCCCTCGCTGCACACCCGCTGATGTCCACTATAGTGTCCATCTCATCAAGCCAGGTGATGCAATCCACAGCACCTTTCTCCCCTGTAAATTCCCGGGGCTTACAAGATACAAAGTATTTGTAGGTGCAACCCTTAGCATTTGATGCATCAGTATATTCTCTATCGCGATGAACGCTGTTCTCAGTGGACGAGTGTTTGTCGTCATCTTTCTTGGGTTCAGAGGGTGGTTTGGAGTGTGTCTTTGGTTTAGAGGGTGGTTTCGACACGGTTCTGCCTTGGGACTCAGTATATTGACGATCAAGAGCTGCCTGAACAGCATTGTCAATCAGAGCCTTCAGTTGTGCGCCTGTCAAATGCACTGACGCATTGTCGTATTCGTCATCATTAGTATGGCTATTCTCTCCATTGGGATCCGCCATTGTAACTTGAATCTGTTACAGAAGATGACAAAATTTTATTCAGGAGATTATTTATATAATTGTCTTTTATGACAATTTGTCAACCATGGTACAGAGACCATATTTGGTTAACTTATTATTTCATTACATATTAGGATTTGAATATATCCTATTCCATCTATATAAATAGTATTGGCGGCATAAAGCCTAATCACGAGGATGTTTTATAATTTTAGCCGAGATTTCTGAGAATCAAAGGCATAGAGATTTGAACCATAGTTATTTTATCTCTTTCTGACAGGGAGTCATAGACCACCACTGCCTTTTGTCGTTATAAGACAATTAATACGGCCCATGGGCACTACACCTCTAATGGATGTTTTAATATGGTTGGCCCGTAGGCACTACATCTCTAATGGATGTTTTAATATGGTTGGCCCGTAGGCACTACATCTCTAATGGATGTTTTAATAAGGTTGGCCCGTAGGCACTACATCACTAATGGATGTTTTTAATAATATTGGCCCGTAGGCACTACATCACTAATGGATGTTTTAATAGTATTGGCCCGTAGGCATTACATAGCTAATGGATGTTTTAATAAGATTCGCCCGTAGGCACTACATCACTAATGGATGTTTTAATAATATTGGCCCGTAGGCATTACATCACTAATGGATGTCTTAATAATACTGGCCCGTAGGCACTACATCACTAATGGATGTTTTAATAATATTGGTCACCTTCATTGGTGATTCAACCCACGATTTATAAATCATTTAGTTGGGTTTTGAAATCCTTAAAGGATTATTGTATAAGAATGACGTGCGTGATTTTAACGAATCACATCTGCCATGAATGTTAACATGCGTACAGAGGTTAACAGGGAATCAGAATCTTTTCAATTAGGTCGTACCATCTTGACTGGATCTTAAAAGACACCAAGCTAGGTTTCACCTTTTAAGATTCTTTATTTAGGCAGATCAATATAAAAGGAATGGTTTTGATTTATTTTATACATATTAAAACAAAACTCATAACATACATTCCAAAATCTCAAATACAATTTACATATTGCCCTAAACGGGTCTTTCAAATAGTACATACCTCATAGAGGTTTTAAAATAAGTGACAAGTCCACGCAGGGACTAATACAAGATAGGTGTCCATGCAAGGACTAAAGATAAGTCCACGTAGGGACTGAAATATGATAAGTTGTCCACGCAGGGACTTATTTCAAAGTAGAAATTACATTAGTACAACTATTAAGGGCTAGTGGTCACGTTTCTTCTTTTTGCCCTTTAGTAGGTTCGCCAAGCCCTTGAGAAATCCTCGGTGGCTTTTCTTTTCTTCCTCGAACTCTCTCTCCACACGATCTAGTCGATGGAGTATTTCTTCCTGTTCAGGAGGAGAGAAACGTGGTTGTGGCGCTTGATGCGGAACTGGAGGTCTGGGAGGTATTGGATACCCATGAGCTGAGTAGTCCGGTGGTCCCATGTTTCCGTGTGCTCCGTCAGGGTAGCGCGCATTATATCTTGCCGACACCACATATGGGTCGCGCTCATAGCCGTAGTTGTATTGTGCTTGTGATGGTTCGAACGGGTTGTAAGCCGTCGGACCCGTATAAGCAGGTATGGGTTGGTCATACCCAAATGGTGGCGATTTTTGTGCAGCTGGTGCGGAGTTCGCCTCCTGTATAGGACTTGAAGGTCCTTCTTCTTGTAGTGGCGGATAGTGGCTACTACTAGAATGTCGAGGAGTGCTGAAGTGGATACCCCCTCCTCCTCGTGTAGACATACGAGCATTTGTCCTCCTACGCCTTGGCGGATCAGGTATTACTGGTTGCGCCGGTGGCGGAGGTGGTGGCGTAACTGCCACAAAGCGTGAATCCTCAGAGGGATCCTGTGGATGTCGCGGTTGTTGAGATGTCTGTTGAGGTGGCGTGTAGTACCACTCATGTCGGTCAAACATCGCTTGGAAACTGTCTGGTCCCTGATAGGGTGTGCCATGGAAAGATGACCCATCAGAGACTTCTATCGGGTGCGTGGGCGTACCACGGGCAGGTTCAGTTGGATCAGTATCTTCATCCATATGGTCCTCGGAGAAATGATCTTGTGGCCCTAGTGGAACAAAACCTGAAGGTTCCTGTATGTAGTCAGCCGGATTAAACTGACCTATGTAGTATGGAGTAGGGTCGTCATAATTCCGGGTCGATACTGAACGTTGTAGAGGTATGAAGGAAGGTTGTGGGTTGTTGGGATCATTTTCTGAGTTTGGCCCAAAGGAGTGCCGGTAGGATGGCGTCGAGCTGTGCGAGGTGGAATGCCTCGCGGGTTCGTAAAGATCTCTTCGTCGTTGTGGCTCTTCGCTCCGTGTCATCGAAGGATGTCTTGTACCAGATGGTCCAGCTTCGTTATCGTGATGTGTCACGACTTCTCCTCTGCCTCTTCTTCCCCTTCCTCTTCCTCGGAATATAACAGGTGGCATTTTCCTGCTTATAAAACTTTAAAAATCGAATGAAAAAAAGACAAAAAGGAGTATCAATCCGAATTTGTCCTAAGTTCTTGTCTAGACTCAAGTATGTGCAATTGTGTCATTGAGATTAAACACAATAGGATAGTGTTTAATTCACTCAATGTTGGCTCTGATACCAACCTGTCACACCCCGATTTCCACGTGTCTCACCGGTGGGCCCGGTGGGGGATTACCGTGACGATGTTGGCAACAATATAGTCAAACCACACAATTATATAATGCACAGCGGAAGCTTAAGATAAATAATAAACTTCAACCTCTGGTTG
>NC_035449.2:47188029-47198029 GCF_002127325.2 Helianthus annuus
TTTATTTTTTACATATTAAAACAAAACTCATAACATACATTCCAAATCTCAAATACAATTACATATTGCCCTAAACGGGTCTTTCAAATAGTACATACCTCATAGAGGTTTAAAATAAGTGACAAGTCCACGCAGGGACTAATACAAGATAGGTGTCCATGCAAGGACTAAAGATAAGTCCACGTAGGGACTGAAATACGATAAGTGTCCACGCAGGGACTTATTTCAAAGTAAATTACATTAGTACAACTATTAAGGGCTAGTGGTCACGTTTCTTCTTTTTGCCCTTTAGTAGGTTCGCCAAGCCTTTGAGAAATCCTCGGTGGCTTTTCTTTTCTTCCTCGAACTCTCTCTCCACACGATCTAGTCGATGGAGTATTTCTTCCTGTTCAGGAGGAGAGAAACGTGGTTGTGGCGCTTGATGCGGAACTGGAGGTCTGGGAGGTATTGGATACCCATGAGCTGAGTAGTCCGGTGGTCCCATGTTTCCGTGTGCTCCGTCAGGGTAGCGCGCATTATATCTTGCCGACACCACATATGGGTCGCGCTCATAGCCGTAGTTGTATTGTGCTTGTGATGGTTCGAACGGGTTGTAAGCCGTCGGACCCGTATAAGCAGGTATGGGTTGGTCATACCCAAATGGTGGCGATTTTTGTGCAGCTGGTGCGGAGTTCGCCTCCTGTATAGGACTTGAAGGTCCTTCTTCTTGTAGTGGCGGATAGTGGCTACTACTAGAATGTCGAGGAGTGCTGAAGTGGATACCCCCTCCTCCTCGTGTAGACATACGAGCATTTGTCCTCCTACGCCTTGGCGGATCAGGTATTACTGGTTGCGCCGGTGGCGGAGGTGGTGGCGTAACTGCCACAAAGCGTGAATCCTCAGAGGGATCCTGTGGATGTCGCGGTTGTTGAGATGTCTGTTGAGGTGGCGTGTAGTACCACTCATGTCGGTCAAACATCGCTTGGAAACTGTCTGGTCCCTGATAGGGTGTGCCATGGAAAGATGACCCATCAGAGACTTCTATCGGGTGCGTGGGCGTACCACGGGCAGGTTCAGTTGGATCAGTATCTTCATCCATATGGTCCTCGGAGAAATGATCTTGTGGCCCTAGTGGAACAAAACCTGAAGGTTCCTGTATGTAGTCAGCCGGATTAAACTGACCTATGTAGTATGGAGTAGGGTCGTCATAATTCCGGGTCGATACTGAACGTTGTAGAGGTATGAAGGAAGGTTGTGGGTTGTTGGGATCATTTTCTGAGTTTTGGCCCAAAGGAGTGCCGGTAGGATGGCGTTGAGCTGTGTGAGGTGGAATGCCTTGCGGGTTCGTAAAGATCTCTCCGTCGTTGTGGCTCTTCGCTCCGTGTCATCGAAGGATGTCTTGTACCAGATGGTCCAGCTTCGTTATCGTGATGTGTCACGACTTCTCCTCTGCCTCTTCTTCCCCTTCCTCTTCCTCGGAATATAACAGGTGGCATTTTCCTGCTTTATAAAACTTTAAAAATCGAATTGAAAACAAAGACAAAAAGGAGTATCAATCCGAATTTGTCCTAAGTTCTTGTCTAGACTCAAGTATGTGCAATTGTGTCATTGAGATTAAACACAATAGGATAGTGTTTAATTCACTCAACGTTGGCTCTGATACCAACCTGTCACACCCCGATTTCCACGTGTCTCACCGGTGGGCCCGGTGGGGGATTACCGTGACGATGTTGGCAACAATATAGTCAAACCACACAATTATATAATGCACAGCGGAAGCTTAAGATAAATATATAAACTTCAACCTCTGGTTGTAATATCAAATGTATTACAGAAGTTGAATAAATCCACAGCGGATCAAAATGGATAAAAATTGTTCATTCAGATACGGCATCGAGTTTGCGAGACTATTCGTGATGCTTAGGCAGCTAATACTAGCCAATTTCGTCTAGCACCTGCACTTAATCTTTTTGGGGAAAATACGTCAGTTTACACTGGTAAATACATTCAACTGACACATTTGAAAATGTTTATTAAAATTGATTTGAATGCACAAGGCACAAACTCTTTTATAACTTGGGAAAATTATAATAAAATCTTGTGAACGTTTTACATGTTCTTTTATGCGTTCAGTAGCCCGGGTCGTGCCGGGTTAAAGATTTATAGACACACCACGTTTGCGTAAAACCGTAGTATAAAAACCAACGGCTACGTCTTTTAATTTAATGTCGACACTTTATACCGGGTGTACGCCTACACCGGGATGTCGATGGTCGTGGCCATTTCGTAAAATGATGCCAAGGATATCCGGGACAACGGTCATTAAACCCCCCCAAAGGCTTATAAGCAACAAAACTGTTTAAATGAGCCGATCATATTATTTAATTAACCACCTAAGCGATGGAAGAATATAATGCTCAATCAAGCGGTATTAATATACCGTAACCCAAGCCCATATAGGGGAAATAAGTTAAAGTATTTACCTTTGCAAGTATATTTCCTTAATTTGGATTAAATCACCGATAGCTTTTACTGGGGCTCCTAATCTAGAACGAAGGTTTTAATTAACCTCTTAGAATCCTAACGGGTCGTTATATTGGCCGTAGCCTAGACCGGTTGGTTCCGATATATATAGATATGGTTTAATCGCGCAAAAAGGCGAAAACCGAGAATGGAGTGTGATTCTGACCCAACAAGTTCAGAGACTTGTTTTATATGGGTTAATGGTTCACACTCTGGATTTTGGGGTTCAAATAATATAATTTGACCCGTATCGGCTAATTTATGAAAACTTGTTTCATAAGCCGCACCGTGCGCGCAATAGGCGAAACGGTTAACCATGAGAGTCGCACGCTTATTTCCTAAGTCAATATGCCTTAAATGGGTTGTGGTATCAGTAGGATACCTTCCGTGACGCCCGTAACGAGTTTAAGTTAATATTATGCCCCGTAGGGGCTTTTCGGTCATTTTAAAGACTTTTAAAAGGGCTTTTCGAGTTCTACAGGAAATCTGAGTTTCCCGAACAGCTTATAAAGCTTAAAATACTTTATTTATTATTTAAAACCAGTAGCAACTGGAATCGGGTCAAAAGACCTTGTAGAACTCATGTTTTGGCCGAAAAGGGCATATTCGGTATTTACCGAACCGTAGCCATAACCGCAGGTTATGAGCGAGGTAAAAATTATTAAAAATCTTTAAAATTCCCAAAATATTATTTTAATACAGTGGGTAAAAATTTTGGTGACGAAATCTTGGTTTAGATAGGTGTTATGCTAATTGCGCCGTTTATTACAAAAGTTTATTTAAATTGCGCTAATTAGCATAACTCTCATTCTAGACCTCGGATTGACGTGAAACTTTAAGGACATGCTTATAATTTAATAAGCAAGGCTCTGGTCCGTTCACGTGTCCGAAATACTCGTTTTAATTTCAAAAGGCCGTTACGGTCAACTTTTAGGCGAATGACGGAAATGCGCAAAAGACTCGGATAACTCATGAACCGATCACAGAGGTTTATACCAACATGTGACCTGGTCCTAAGAGAGTCCTAAGGTATATCTATACCTCACTAAAACGGGTCAGAACTGAAGTCAAAGCAAAAGTCAAACTTTTGCGACATTCGGCTCCGAACCGGGTCAATATAGCAAATGATCGATTCAAACGAGCGCAAACAAGTTTATATACTTAATATCATGTTTTACAAGTGTCAAAACAGGTTTCATAACCTATACATTACAGATTATGCATAAATCGCTAAAATAGCTTTCTGTTGACTTTTTAACCGCACGTTTGACTCGATTTTTGACATAGTTAGAGTGGTGATCAGGGGGAACCTTTTTAGAGGTTTATTACCCACATAAATACCAACTTATAACCACTTTTGATTCGTCATAAGACTGAACCATCACTGAGTTATTTTAAAGTCAAACCGTATTTACGACGGTTTGGTTCTTAGCCATTTACTAAGGAAATGTGAAACCACAAAGGGTTAGATCACTTACAGAAGTTGAGGGAAGACTTAAGAACTCAGAGGGATGCTTGAGAGCTTCTTAGAATGATCAGTAATTGTGTTTTGAGTTGTGTGAATGTTGTAACCACAATATGGCCTTTTATAGTGAAAAATGAACCTCA
Source organism: Helianthus annuus (assembly GCF_002127325.2). NCBI lineage: Eukaryota > Viridiplantae > Streptophyta > Magnoliopsida > Asterales > Asteraceae > Helianthus > Helianthus annuus. The sequence goes on from NC_035449.2 coordinate 47,192,140, forward strand.
AGATCATTCCACATTGGCCTATACTGATCATGGATCATGGGCAGGTGTCCCTAAGGTGTATGGGTCGAGTAGGGGGCACCCATGCTTCATTAATTGAAGATTTGATCGTTCACAAGCTCAAAAGGCAAGTCTGTCCAAACATTCTGCATCTGGGCGTCTAATGCGGCCCGCATGGAAGTTCCATGCGTTTATAATGCGGGCCGCCTGGGATTTAAATACCAGGCGAGTAAAAGAGGAGGCTCGCGGCCCGCCTCAACTTAACCAAACATGCAATGCGGGTCGCGTGGGGCCTGTTTTTCAGATTTTTAAAATCTTTTGAAATGATTACGAAATCCTGGTAATTAATAACGAAATCTTTCGTAATGATTCACCTGACCTTTCGGGTTCGAAGGGGTAACTTTGCGGTTTGGCCCTCGGTTATTTACCGATAGGGGCCTCGTGTTATTTACCCGCGTTGTTAAGTCCCCGGTTAGTTTATTAATTATTCAGAAAGCCTTAACTTTCATTATTGACGCTTTTAACCCTTCTCATACGAATTCGAGTATAACTCTCTCGTTTTAAGACGGAACTTCGCGGAATTTATACAGTATATTCTAGTGAGTGTATAATACTGTTACGAAGTCTTGGGAACGTTAAAGGGTCACTCAGAGGTATAATTAAACATGTTGACACAGTTAACCCCTGTAGTTCGTAATCTCTCACTTTCTTCCGCGTTTCGCTTCCGTACGATCTATGATTTATTCGTTTGAAGGTTCAAGTGTTATTTAGGGTTACTATACAGTATATTTACCCTTGTTGACATTTATAACCCTCGAATTTATATACTTTCAAGGTTTGTCAAAATTAGTCCTTTGTTTATTATGGATGCCACGTGTAATCAATTGACACGTGTTAACACATCATTGGACACAAAAATTCGAGGTGTTACATGTATATATGAAGATACGTAGGAGTATATGCATGTATGTAGAGATGTAGAAATGTAGGTATGTATTTAAATGTGTATGTATGTATGTATGCATGAAGGTGCATATGAGTGTATGCATATATGTAGAGGTATAGTAAGGCATGTACGTATGTAGATGTGGATGTATGCATGAAAGAATGTATGTACGCATGATTTAGATGTGTTGAGTAATACGTTATTAATGGTGTGCCATGAGGATGAAAAGTAATGCAGGTACATTATTGAAGCCTCACCAGGATACGGATACGCAGATGAAATGCTTAAAGCTAGAAAGATAATGAAAGGGGTAGTGTACGGGAATAAATTTTGTTTATGTATTCTGTGCTAATGTTATGATTGTACGTGGTGAGTGCAGGTTGTGCAAATCACGGGCGATTATCACGAGGAGTAGAGATCGATGACCGAGTCACAAGATAGATTGTACGGGATTAATTGAGTATGTACTTTAGCAAACGGATGTTATGCTTTTGTTTTGTAAAACAGATATTTTTAAAATGAACTTTCAAGTAAGTCAAGACGTGTGTAATGAAAGAAATTTTACGGCACGAATTTTCGCTGCGACTTTTGTCAAATATGTACTAGGGTCTTACAAATCTCAACATTCTTCCCATTAGGATCCAAGTAGGATCCACGTCAGCCAGGGGTTTTTATCACATCCTTCCTTAACTTACATGGTATGGTATAAAGCCCCCTACTAAACAAAAAAAAAAAAAAATCATTGGATTAAATCAAGTGGGCCCCACCTGAACATCTCATTCTTCTCTTTACCATGGTAGCAGAGAAGGGATGATGCCCCCCTCTTAAAAACCTGGGTGTGGTGATGGAGCCCCTGTGGCGCTATACATGGATGAGGTGGTGGGATGGCGCCCTCCATACCCTCCGGCCTTAACATAGCTGACAAATAACGATTTCCCCGTTCATGGCCGGTAACTAGCCGACATGAGTTAACTGTCACCAACAACCTATGTGTCATCGTAAATAGGTTGCTAGTGAACCAACAACGACTAGCCTTAGAAGCATTTTATAAAAAACTTAAAACCAATTATTACGACATCATGTCTCTAAATAATCGATTTCACATCAAACAAGTTTCAGTACCCCAAGCACGAGTTGCAATTATGGGAATATGATAGGTAATGTGTTGTGTGATTGCTTAGAAGTTAGAACACAACTATACTAGCCAATGAGGTGGTAGTGGAGTGGTAAGGGAGACACTTGGTGTTCTAAGGGACTCAGGTTCGATTCCTGCCCTCCCCATTATTTTATGCGGCACCTGGTGATGATGGGAGACTAGGCGAATAGGTGGAGATCGCTAGTTCGATTCTTGAACTGAGCGGGTTTTACCTCACCGCACTGTCGTGCCTTTAGGCGAGTGTTCACGAGCTTCAGCCCTAGGTGAGGGTTTTTCCCCGGTTCGGAGGCGAGTGTATCCCGATATGGTGAATTTCACCAGTAGCCTATTTGGAGGATTCGTTGGCCGTTATAAAAAAAAAAAAAAAAAAAAAAAAAAAAAAAAAAAAAAGAACACAACTATACTACACTGGGTCAGTAGGGAATAGATAACAGCTATGAGTAACCATAGATATTATCACACAACTTCTTTGTTTACAGGCCTCCCACTTGTGATAAAACTATTATCCTTTGCTAATTCAATTCTAGCATATTGGATGATGATTTTTGTCCAATTCAGTCTAAGCGGTATGCTTTATCTTTGATTGAATTGGATACTGTCATGTGAACTTTGATTGAACTTCAATTCTAGTATCTGTATGTATATCTATATCCATATCCAGGGGAGTACCCACTCACAAAGGAAGGGGGTGACCATCCCCTTGAAAAAAAAATGTTATTTTTAAGCAAAATCCTGATCAATTGTCTTAAAATTATAGTTAAGCCACCAGATTGCCCCTATGAAAAAGAATCATGGGTCTACCACTATCTTTTTTTAGAACGGCAAGAACTTCTATATAAATATAGAAACGTGGCAAGCAAGAAATTGTAAGCCAAACAGTTACAAGATTACATCCAAGACATTAAAATCACACCAACGACCCTAATTCAGTACATTAAATTTAGATCTACTTCTAAGCCAAATAAATGACTCTTCCTTAATGTCATCTACAATACTATTAACCAGGATGAAACGATTCTCAAATTCTTGCGCGTTCCTGTTCTTCCAAATTTGCCAAAATGTAGTGAGAAAGACGGCCCCAATGACTTTATTTCCACGAGTCCGATCCCCTCAAATTGTTAAAAGTATCCAGGATAGCATGCCAAGAGAAGCCCGAGAGAGGTATAGGAAGTTTCAACCATACCATAATATTCCACCAGACGGCCTTAGCGAAACAACAAGTGATCGCCATGTGCTTATCCCATGTAGCATCTCCCACATCTCGCCTCAACATTATGCAACCCTTGTCTTACTAATTCCAACTTTGCAGGTATTATCTAAATTTAATGTAATGAATTGGGGTCGTTGGTGTGATTTTAATGTTAGGGATGTAATCTTGTAACTGTTTGGGTTACAGTTTATTGCTGACCCAGTTTCTATATTTATATAGAAGTTCTTACCGTTCAAAAAAAAAAATAGTGGTAGACCCATGATTCTTTTTCATAAGGGCAATCTGGTGGCTTAACTATAATTTTAAGACAATCAATCAGGATTTTGCTTAAAAATAACATTTTTTTCAGGGGGACGGCCACCCCCTTCCTTTGTGAGTGGGTACGCACAGATACACCACTCTAACTAGCTCATATGACAGTATCCAAGTTCAATCTAAGATAAAGCACACCACTTAGAAGACAAAAATCACCATCCAATATGCTAGAATTGAATTAGCAAAGGATGATAGGTTTATCACAAGTGGGAGGCCGCTAAAACAATAAGTTTTTTTGTAAATCTATACTATATAATAAAAGAAACCTGTTTTGGGACACTTGTCATTCCCTCATTTAATTGATTAAAATTATTAATAATATACTAATTTTATATTATAAAGTTAAGTTACAATGAAGAAAACATGCGTTATCAATAAGAATTGTTATATATTTTAGTTTTATGAACTTTAATCTGATATATCTTTTCTACTAGACTTTTTGCATCGGGCTTTAAGGCTTTGGGATTTACAAATGGATACCCCTAATTACTTTTCTTTGTAGGGAAGATTTTGATTAATCAGGTTACAATATTTGAATCTACATCATATGTATATACAAATCTATCTTTCTTTCTTTTTTTTTTTTTTAACGGCAAATTTGGATCACTGACGGACCACTGGAATATCATCGTGCCACCAGCAGAACCACTCGATCATATCCATCTCCACTAGGCAATAATGCCTATACACCAATTCAGGAGGAAACCCAATAAATCTGGGAAAACCCTCTTTGTGGGAATCGAACCCATGACCTAATGGTCATAAGCCTTATCCTACCCCCAAGATACCACTAGGCTATAATGCCATGGGTATATACAAATCTATCTATCTACAATAATAAAAGAAACCAACTTTTGGACACGTGTCATTTATTGAAGGTATCGTTAAATATATACTTATCTTATATTAATTAAATAAATGATAAATTAATATTAATTCTTATCATACTTTAATAAAATATTATCCTCAAATCTAAATTGTTAATTTAATAGATTTTTAAAACAAATACCTTTCTTTCCTACTTATCTTATATTAAATATATAAATAATAAATTAATATTAAATGTTATTCTAATTTATTAAAAGTATAATTTTTTTTTATTATTTGGTATACAAAATTATATTTGTTCAACTCGTGTAAAACGCGAGATTTTTAAAATTTTAACTTTTATTATTTACTATACAAAGTTACATTTATATAACATGTGTAATAAACGAAGTTTTTAAAGATATAACTTTTTTATCATTTGCTATGTAAAATTAGATTTATTCAACACGTGTAATACACGGGGTTTTTTAAGGATATAATTTATTTTATTATTTGGTAAATTTTTCAACCCAACTATACACGGGTTTTTTAAAGATACCGCATTTTTAAGTATTTAATATACAAAATTACATTTATTTAATCTATGTAATACATATGGTTTTTAAAGATATAACTCTTTTTTAGATTTATTCAACACGTGTAATATACAGGGTTTTTAAGGATGTAATTTTTTTTTATCATTTGGTAGATTTATTCAACCCGATTATACACGGGTTTTTTAAAGATAGAACGGTTTTAGTATTTAGTATACAAAATTACATTTATTTAATCTGTGTAATACACATGGTTTTTAAAGATATAACTTTTGTTTTATTATTTGATATATTAAATGACATTATTTAACCCGTATAATACACGGGGTTCTAACCTAGTTTTTCTATAAACTGCAACAAACACTACTGAAATTAAACAAAATACACAACATGCTTGAAAATGAAAAGGACGTGGGCTAAAAACATCAAAGTGTACGAGGCCACTCATGAGTGATATAAAGCATCGACCGAACTAGTAAACTGAAGTAAACACTTTGTGAAAAGTTAACGACAATTCAATTGGTAGGTAGGCCAAATTATATACTAATTATATTATATACTAATAAAATTTGAATGGAATGAACAGTACATATATTAATTAAATATTGATTTGTTGATTTAGGGAATATAAGAATATGGGGTATGGGGCGGAGGTTGTGACGTGGGTTGGGTATAAACGCCAAAGTCACCACCTCGGGTGGGCTTGGGTTTCGGCGTGGCCCCTTAGGCGGGGGTTTCAGCCCGGGCGTTGGGCGGGGCTATCAAGATGACATGGCGTGATCTCATTGGCCAAGACAAGTAGCCGTTTGGGCTATCCGTTTGCCAACGACTATGTGTTTAAAAAAATCTATTAAATATTAGAATATGTGGTATGGGGCGGGGGTTGTGTCGCAGATACAAAAGGA